>NW_026735820.1:0-99256 GCF_949786415.1 Peromyscus eremicus
CTGCTTTTGAGAAAAGAGCACTCTTCTACTCTACTGTTTTTCCTATGGGGTCCGAACAGTGAGCTTGCTCAGAACAAAAGAACTGTGCTTCCTACACACACGGCCATATCTAGTTCAATTCTGCTTAGGAACCTGACAAGAACAGTAGATCCTCTTCAGTCCAATACACTGTACTTGCTGGGAACAGACGCCGGGGCTATTTGTCCTGTGTATGGCAAAGGCAGCGCAATAGTGACTCTTCTTACCATAAAACAACCCTTGCTTGTAGGATTAGAAACTGCATGTGATTCAACTCCATTTAGGACTGGGAAACAAACACTAGCTCGCCTTACAAGAAACACACTCTGCTTTAGGGAAAAGAGCACTCTTCTATTCTATTGTGTTTCCTATAGGGCCAGAACAGTGAGCTTGCTCAGAATAAAAGAACTGTGCTTCCTACACACGGGCCATACCTAGTTCAACTCTGCTTCGGAAACTGACAAGAACAGTAGCTCCTCTTCCGTCCGATACACTATACTTGCGGGGAACAGACGCGAGTGCTATTTGCACTGTGTATGGCATTGGAGCACAATAGTGACTCGTCTTACCAGAAAACAACTCTTGCTCGTAGGACAAAAACCTGCATGTGACTCAACTCCATTTAGGACTGGGAAACAAACGCTAGCTCGACTTACAAAAAACACACTCTGCTTTTGAGAAAAGAGCACTCTTCTACTCTACTGTGTATCCTATGGGGTCTGAACAGTGAGCTTGCTCAGAACAAAAGAACTGTGCTTCCTACACACATGGCCATATCTAGTTCAATTCTGCTTAGGAACCTGACAAGAACAGTAGATCCTCTATAGTCCAATACACTGTACTTGCTGGGAACAGACGCCAGTGCTATTTGTCCTGTGTATGGCAATGGCAGCGCAATAGTGACTCTTCTTACCAGAAAACAACTCTTGCTTGAGGGACCAGAAACTGCATGTGATTCAACTCCATTTAGACTGGGAAACAAAAGCTGGCTCACCTTACAAGAAACACACTGTGCTTTAGAGAAAAGAGCACTCTTCTACTGTACTGTGTTTCCTATGGGGTCCGAACAGTGAGCTCTTCAGAACAAAAGAACTGTGCTTCCTACACACATGGGCCATATCTAGTTCAACTCTGCTTATGAAACTGGCAAGAACAATAGCTCCTCTTCCTTCCAATACACTGTACTTGCAGGGAAAAGACGCGAGTGCTATTTGCACTGTGTTTGGCAATGGGAGCGCAATAGTGACTTTCCTTACCAGAAAACTACTCTTGCTCGTAGGACAAAAAAGTGCATGTGACTCAACTCCATTTAGGACTAGGAAACAATCGCTAGCTCGACTTCCGAGAAACACACTCTGCTTTTGAGAAAAGAGCACTTTTCTACTCTACTGTGTTTCCTATAGAGCCAGAAGAGTGATCTTGCTCAGAACATTAAGACTGTGCTTCCTACACACACGGCCATATCTAGTTCAATTCTGCTTAGGAACCTGACAAGAACAGTAGATCCTCTTCTGTACAATACACTGTGCTTGCTGGGAACAGACGCCAGTGGTATTTGTCCTGTGTATGGCAATGGCAGTGCAATAGTGACTCTTCTTACCATAAAACAACTCTTGCTCGTAGGACTAGAAACTGCATGTGATTCATGTCCATTTAGGACTGGGAAACAAACGCTAGCTCGCCTTACAAGAAACACACTCTGCTTTAGGGAAAAGAGCACTCTTCTACTCTATTGTGTTTCCTATAGGGCCAGAACAGTGAGCTTTCTCAGAACAAAAGAACTGTGCTTCCTACACACGGGCCATAACTAGTTCAACTCTGCTTAGAAAACTGACAAGAACAGTAGCTCCTCTTCAGTCCGATACACTGTACTTGCTGGGAACAAACTCGAGTGCTATTTGCACTGTGTATGGCAATGGGAGCGCAATAGTGACTTTCCTTACCAGAAAACAACTCTTGCTCGTAGGACCAGAAACTGCATGTGATTCAACTCCATTTAGGACTGGGAAACAAATGCTAGCTCGCCTTACAAGAAACACACTCTGCTTTTGAGAAAAGAGCACTCTTCTACTGTACTGTGTTTCCTATGGGGTCCGAACAGTGAGCTTGCTCAGAACAAAAAAACTGTGCTTACTACACACACGGGCCATATCTAGTTCAACTCTGCTTAGGAAACAAACAAGAACAGTAGCTCCTCTTCAGTCAGATACACTGTACTTGCGGGGAACAGACGCGAGTGCTATTTGTCCTGTGTATGGCAATGGCAGCACAATAGTGACTCTTCTTACCAGAAAACAACTCTTGCTTGAGGGACCAGAAACTGCATGTGATTCAACTCCATTTAGACTGGGAAACAAAAGCTGGCTCACCTTACAAGAAACACACTCTGCTTTAGAGAAAAGAGCACTCTTCTACTGTACTGTGTTTCCTATGGGGTCCGAACAGTGAGCTTGCTCAGAACAAAAGAACTGTGCTTCCTACACACATGGGCCATATCTAGTTCAACTCTGCTTATGAAACTGGCAAGAACAATAGCTGCTCTTCCTTCCAATACACTGTACTTTCAGGGAACAGACGCGAGTGCTATTTGCACTGTGTTTGGCAATGGGAGCACAATAGTGACTTTCCTTACCAGAAAACTACTCTTGCTCGTAGGACAAAAAAGTGCATGTGACTCAACTCAATTTAGGACTAGGAAACAATCGCTAGCTCGACTTCCGAGAAACACACTCTGCTTTTGAGAAAAGAGCACTTTTCTACTCTGCTGTGTTTCCTATAGAGCCAGAAGAGTGATCTTGCTCAGAACATTAAGACTGTGCTTCCTACACACACGGCCATATCTAGTTCAATTCTGCTTAGGAACCTGACAAGAACAGTAGATCCTCTTCTGTACAATACACTGTACTTGCTGGGAACAGACGCCAGTGCTATTTGTCCTGTGTATGGCAATGGCAGTGCAATAGTGACTCTTCTTACCATAAAACAACTCTTGCTCGTAGGACTAGAAACTGCATGTGATTCATGTCCATTTAGGACTGGGAAACAAACGCTAGCTCGCCTTACAAGAAACACACTCTGCTTTAGGGAAAAGAGCACTCTTCTACTCTATTGTGTTTCCTATAGGGCCAGAACAGTGAGCTTTCTCAGAACAAAAGAACTGTGCTTCCTACACACGGGCCATAACTAGTTCAACTCTGCTTAGAAAACTGACAAGAACAGTAGCTCCTCTTCAGTCCGATACACTGTACTTGCTGGGAACAAACTCGAGTGCTATTTGCACTATGTATGGCAATGGGAGCGCAATAGTGACTTTCCTTACCAGAAAACAACTCTTGCTCGTAGGACAAGAAACTGCATGTGATTCAACTCCATTTAGGACTGGGAAACAAATGCTAGCTCGCCTTACAAGAAACACACACTGCTTTTGAGAAAAGAGCACTCTACTACTGTACTGTGTTTCCTATGGGGTCCGAACAGTGACCTTGCTCAGAACAAAAGAACTGTGCTTTCTACACACACGGGACATAACTAGTTCAACTCTGCTTAGAAAACTGACAAGAACAGTAGATCCTCTTCAGTCCAATACACTGTACTTGCTGGGAACAGACGCCGGGGCTATTTGTCCTGTGTATGGCAAAGGCAGCGCAATAGTGACTCTTCTTACCATAAAACAACCCTTGCTCGTAGGATTAGAAACTGCATGTGATTCAACTCCATTTAGGACTGGGAAACAAACGCTAGCTCGCCTTACAAGAAACACACTCTGCTTTAGGGAAAAGAGCACTCTTCTATTCTATTGTGTTTCCTATAGGGCCAGAACAGTGAGCTTGCTCAGAATAAAAGAACTGTGCTTCCTACACACGGGCCATACCTAGTTCAACTCTGCTTAGGAAACTGACAAGAACAGTAGCTCCTCTTCCGTCCGATACACTATACTTGCGGGGAACAGACGCGAGTGCTATTTGCACTGTGTATGGCATTGGAGCACAATAGTGACTCGTCTTACCAGAAAACAACTCTTGCTCGTAGGACAAAAAACTGCATGTGACTCAACTCCATTTAGGACTGGGAAACAAACGCTAGCTCAACTTACAAAAAACACACTCTGCTTTTGAGAAAAGAGCACTCTTCTACTCTACTGTGTATCCTATGGGGTCTGAACAGTGAGCTTGCTCAGAACAAAAGAACTGTGCTTCCTACACACATGGCCATATCTAGTTCAATTCTGCTTAGGAACCTGACAAGAACAGTAGATCCTCTATAGTCCAATACACTGTACTTGCTGGGAACAGACGCCAGTGCTATTTGTCCTGTGTATGGCAATGGCAGCGCAATAGTGACTCTTCTTACCAGAAAACAACTCTTGCTTGAGGGACCAGAAACTGCATGTGATTCAACTCCATTTAGACTGGGAAACAAAAGCTGGCTCACCTTACAAGAAACACACTGTGCTTTAGAGAAAAGAGCACTCTTCTACTGTACTGTGTTTCCTATGGGGTCCGAACAGTGAGCTCTTCAGAACAAAAGAACTGTGCTTCCTACACACATGGGCCATATCTAGTTCAACTCTGCTTATGAAACTGGCAAGAACAATAGCTCCTCTTCCTTCCAATACACTGTACTTGCAGGGAAAAGACGCGAGTGCTATTTGCACTGTGTTTGGCAATGGGAGCGCAATAGTGACTTTCCTTACCAGAAAACTACTCTTGCTCGTAGGACAAAAAAGTGCATGTGACTCAACTCCATTTAGGACTAGGAAACAATCGCTAGCTCGACTTCCGAGAAACACACTCTGCTTTTGAGAAAAGAGCACTTTTCTACTCTACTGTGTTTCCTATAGAGCCAGAAGAGTGATCTTGCTCAGAACATTAAGACTGTGCTTCCTACACACACGGCCATATCTAGTTCAATTCTGCTTAGGAACCTGACAAGAACAGTAGATCCTCTTCTGTACAATACACTGTGCTTGCTGGGAACAGACGCCAGTGGTATTTGTCCTGTGTATGGCAATGGCAGTGCAATAGTGACTCTTCTTACCATAAAACAACTCTTGCTCGTAGGACTAGAAACTGCATGTGATTCATGTCCATTTAGGACTGGGAAACAAACGCTAGCTCGCCTTACAAGAAACACACTCTGCTTTAGGGAAAAGAGCACTCTTCTACTCTATTGTGTTTCCTATAGGGCCAGAACAGTGAGCTTTCTCAGAACAAAAGAACTGTGCTTCCTACACACGGGCCATAACTAGTTCAACTCTGCTTAGAAAACTGACAAGAACAGTAGCTCCTCTTCAGTCCGATACACTGTACTTGCTGGGAACAAACTCGAGTGCTATTTGCACTGTGTATGGCAATGGGAGCGCAATAGTGACTTTCCTTACCAGAAAACAACTCTTGCTCGTAGGACCAGAAACTGCATGTGATTCAACTCCATTTAGGACTGGGAAACAAATGCTAGCTCGCCTTACAAGAAACACACTCTGCTTTTGAGAAAAGAGCACTCTTCTACTGTACTGTGTTTCCTATGGGGTCCGAACAGTGAGCTTGCTCAGAACAAAAAAACTGTGCTTTCTACACACACGGGCCATATCTAGTTCAACTCTGCTTAGGAAACAAACAAGAACAGTAGCTCCTCTTCAGTCAGATACACTGTACTTGCGGGGAACAGACGCGAGTGCTATTTGTCCTGTGTATGGCAATGGCAGCACAATAGTGACTCTTCTTACCAGAAAACAACTCTTGCTTGAGGGACCAGAAACTGCATGTGATTCAACTCCATTTAGACTGGGAAACAAAAGCTGGCTCACCTTACAAGAAACACACTCTGCTTTAGAGAAAAGAGCACTCTTCTACTGTACTGTGTTTCCTATGGGGTCCGAACAGTGAGCTTGCTCAGAACAAAAGAACTGTGCTTCCTACACACATGGGCCATATCTAGTTCAACTCTGCTTATGAAACTGGCAAGAACAATAGCTGCTCTTCCTTCCAATACACTGTACTTTCAGGGAACAGACGCGAGTGCTATTTGCACTGTGTTTGGCAATGGGAGCACAATAGTGACTTTCCTTACCAGAAAACTACTCTTGCTCGTAGGACAAAAAAGTGCATGTGACTCAACTCAATTTAGGACTAGGAAACAATCGCTAGCTCGACTTCCGAGAAACACACTCTGCTTTTGAGAAAAGAGCACTTTTCTACTCTGCTGTGTTTCCTATAGAGCCAGAAGAGTGATCTTGCTCAGAACATTAAGACTGTGCTTCCTACACACACGGCCATATCTAGTTCAATTCTGCTTAGGAACCTGACAAGAACAGTAGATCCTCTTCTGTACAATACACTGTACTTGCTGGGAACAGACGCCAGTGCTATTTGTCCTGTGTATGGCAATGGCAGTGGCAATAGTGACTCTTCTTACCATAAAACAACTCTTGCTCGTAGGACTAGAAACTGCATGTGATTCATGTCCATTTAGGACTGGGAAACAAACGCTAGCTCGCCTTACAAGAAACACACTCTGCTTTAGGGAAAAGAGCACTCTTCTACTCTATTGTGTTTCCTATAGGGCCAGAACAGTGAGCTTTCTCAGAACAAAAGAACTGTGCTTCCTACACACGGGCCATAACTAGTTCAACTCTGCTTAGAAAACTGACAAGAACAGTAGCTCCTCTTCAGTCCGATACACTGTACTTGCTGGGAACAAACTCGAGTGCTATTTGCACTATGTATGGCAATGGGAGCGCAATAGTGACTTTCCTTACCAGAAAACAACTCTTGCTTGTAGGACAAGAAACTGCATGTGATTCAACTCCATTTAGGACTGGGAAACAAATGCTAGCTCGCCTTACAAGAAACACACACTGCTTTTGAGAAAAGAGCACTCTACTACTGTACTGTGTTTCCTATGGGGTCCGAACAGTGACCTTGCTCAGAACAAAAGAACTGTGCTTTCTACACACACGGGACATAACTAGTTCAACTCTGCTTAGAAAACTGACAAGAACAGTAGATCCTCTTCAGTCCAATACACTGTACTTGCTGGGAACAGACGCCGGGGCTATTTGTCCTGTGTATGGCAAAGGCAGCGCAATAGTGACTCTTCTTACCATAAAACAACCCTTGCTCGTAGGATTAGAAACTGCATGTGATTCAACTCCATTTAGGACTGGGAAACAAACGCTAGCTCGCCTTACAAGAAACACACTCTGCTTTAGGGAAAAGAGCACTCTTCTATTCTATTGTGTTTCCTATAGGGCCAGAACAGTGAGCTTGCTCAGAATAAAAGAACTGTGCTTCCTACACACGGGCCATACCTAGTTCAACTCTGCTTAGGAAACTGACAAGAACAGTAGCTCCTCTTCCGTCCGATACACTATACTTGCGGGGAACAGACGCGAGTGCTATTTGCACTGTGTATGGCATTGGAGCACAATAGTGACTCGTCTTACCAGAAAACAACTCTTGCTCGTAGGACAAAAAACTGCATGTGACTCAACTCCATTTAGGACTGGGAAACAAACGCTAGCTCAACTTACAAAAAACACACTCTGCTTTTGAGAAAAGAGCACTCTTCTACTCTACTGTGTATCCTATGGGGTCTGAACAGTGAGCTTGCTCAGAACAAAAGAACTGTGCTTCCTACACACATGGCCATATCTAGTTCAATTCTGCTTAGGAACCTGACAAGAACAGTAGATCCTCTATAGTCCAATACACTGTACTTGCTGGGAACAGACGCCAGTGCTATTTGTCCTGTGTATGGCAATGGCAGCGCAATAGTGACTCTTCTTACCAGAAAACAACTCTTGCTTGAGGGACCAGAAACTGCATGTGATTCAACTCCATTTAGACTGGGAAACAAAAGCTGGCTCACCTTACAAGAAACACACTCTGCTTTAGAGAAAAGAGCACTCTTCTACTGTACTGTGTTTCCTATGGGGTCCGAACAGTGAGCTTGCTCAGAACAAAAGAACTGTGCTTCCTACACACATGGGCCATATCTAGTTCAACTCTGCTTATGAAACTGGCAAGAACAATAGCTCCTCTTCCTTCCAATACACTGTACTTGCAGGGAAAAGACGCGAGTGCTATTTGCACTGTGTTTGGCAATGGGAGCGCAATAGTGACTTTCCTTACCAGAAAACTACTCTTGCTCGTAGGACAAAAAAGTGCATGTGACTCAACTCCATTTAGGACTAGGAAACAATCGCTAGCTCGACTTCCGAGAAACACACTCTGCTTTTGAGAAAAGAGCACTTTTCTACTCTACTGTGTTTCCTATAGAGCCAGAAGAGTGATCTTGCTCAGAACATTAAGACTGTGCTTCCTACACACACGGCCATATCTAGTTCAATTCTGCTTAGGAACCTGACAAGAACAGTAGATCCTCTTCTGTACAATACACTGTACTTGCTGGGAACAGTCGCCAGTGCTATTTGTCCTGTGTATGGCAATGGCAGTGCAATAGTGACTCTTCTTACCATAAAACAACTCTTGCTCGTAGGACTAGAAACTGCATGTGATTCATGTCCATTTAGGACTGGGAAACAAACGCTAGCTTGCCTTACAAGAAACACACTCTGCTTTAGGGAAAAGAGCACTCTTCTACTCTATTGTGTTTCCTATAGGGCCAGAACAGTGAGCTTTCTCAGAACAAAAGAACTGTGCTTCCTACACACGGGTCATAACTAGTTCAACTCTGCTTAGAAAACTGACAAGAACAGTAGCTCCTCTTCAGTCCGATACACTGTACTTGCTGGGAACAAACTCGAGTGCTATTTGCACTGTGTATGGCAATGGGAGCGCAATAGTGACTTTCCTTACCAGAAAACAACTCTTGCTCGTAGGACCAGAAACTGCATGTGATTCAACTCCATTTAGGACTGGGAAACAAATGCTAGCTCGCCTTACAAGAAACACACTCTTCTTTTGAGAAAAGAGCACTCTTCTACTGTACTGTGTTTCCTATGGGGTCCGAACAGTGAGCTTGCTCAGAACAAAAAAAACTGTGCTTTCTACACACACGGGCCATATCTAGTTCAACTCTGCTTAGGAAACAAACAAGAACAGTAGCTCCTCTTCAGTCCGATACACTGTACTTGCGGGGAACAGACGCGAGTGCTATTTGTCCTGTGTATGGCAATGGCAGCGCAATAGTGACTCTTCTTACCAGAAAACAACTCTTGCTTGAGGGACCAGAAACTGCATGTGATTCAACTCCATTTAGACTGGGAAACAAAAGCTGGCTCACCTTACAAGAAACACACTCTGCTTTAGAGAAAAGAGCACTCTTCTACTGTACTGTGTTTCCTATGGGGTCCGAACAGTGAGCTTGCTCAGAACAAAAGAACTGTGCTTCCTACACACATGGGCCATATCTAGTTCAACTCTGCTTATGAAACTGGCGAGAACAATAGCTGCTCTTCCTTCCAATACACTGTACTTACAGGGAACAGACGCGAGTGCTATTTGCACTGTGTTTGGCAATGGGAGCGCAATAGTGACTTTCCTTACCAGAAAACTACTCTTGCTCGTAGGACAAAAAAGTGCATGTGACTCAACTCAATTTAGGACTAGGAAACAATCGCTAGCTCGACTTCTGAGAAACACACTCTGCTTTTGAGAAAAGAGCACTTTTCTACTCTGCTGTGTTTCCTATAGAGCCAGAAGAGTGATCTTGCTCAGAACATTAAGACTGTGCTTCCTACACACACGGCCATATCTAGTTCAATTCTGCTTAGGAACCTGACAAGAACAGTAGATCCTCTTCTGTACAATACACTGTACTTGCTGGGAACAGACGCCAGTGCTATTTGTCCTGTGTATGGCAATGGCAGTGCAATAGTGACTCTTCTTACCATAAAACAACTCTTGCTCGTAGGACTAGAAACTGCATGTGATTCATGTCCATTTAGGACTGGGAAACAAACGCTAGCTCGCCTTACAAGAAACACACTCTGCTTTAGGGAAAAGAGCACTCTTCTACTCTATTGTGTTTCCTATAGGGCCAGAACAGTGAGCTTTCTCAGAACAAAAGAACTGTGCTTCTTACACACGGGCCATAACTAGTTCAACTCTGCTTAGAAAACTGACAAGAACAGTAGCTCCTCTTCAGTCTGATACACTGTACTTGCTGGGAACAAACTCGAGAGCTATTTGCACTGTGTATGGCAATGGGAGCGCAATAGTGACTTTCCTTACCAGAAAACAACTCTTGCTCGTAGGACCAGAAACTGCATGTGATTCAACTCCATTTAGGACTGGGAAACAAATGCTAGCTCGCCTTACAAGAAACACACTCTGCTTTTGAGAAAAGAGCACTCTTCTACTGTACTGTGTTTCCTATGGGGTCTGAACAGTGAGCTTGCTCAGAACAAAAAAACTGTGCTTTCTACACACACGGGCCATATCTAGTTCAACTCTGCTTAGGAAACAAACAAGAACAGTAGCTCCTCTTCAGTCCGATACACTGTACTTGCGGGGAACAGACGCGAGTGCTATTTGTCCTGTGTATGGCAATGGCAGAGCAATAGTGACTCTTCTTACCAGAAAACAACTCTTGCTTGAGGGACCAGAAACTGCATGTGATTCAACTCCATTTAGACTGGGAAACAAAAGCTGGCTCACCTTACAAGAAACACACTCTGCTTTAGAGAAAAGAGCACTCTTCTACTGTACTGTGTTTCCTATGGGGTCCGAACAGTGAGCTTGCTCAGAACAAAAGAACTGTGCTTCCTACACACATGGGCCATATCTAGTTCAACTCTGCTTATGAAACTGGCAAGAACAATAGCTGCTCTTCCTTCCAATACACTGTACTTTCAGGGAACAGACGCGAGTGCTATTTGCACTGTGTTTGGCAATGGGAGCACAATAGTGACTTTCCTTACCAGAAAACTACTCTTGCTCGTAGGACAAAAAAGTGCATGTGACTCAACTCAATTTAGGACTAGGAAACAATCGCTAGCTCGACCTCCGAGAAACACACTCTGCTTTTGAGAAAAGAGCACTTTTCTACTCTGCTGTGTTTCCTATAGAGCCAGAAGAGTGATCTTGCTCAGAACATTAAGACTGTGCTTCCTACACACACGGCCATATCTAGTTCAATTCTGCTTAGGAACCTGACAAGAACAGTAGATCCTCTTCTGTACAATACACTGTACTTGCTGGGAACAGACGCCAGTGCTATTTGTCCTGTGTACGGCAATGGCAGTGCAATAGTGACTCTTCTTACCATAAAACAACTCTTGCTCGTAGGACTAGAAACTGCATGTGATTCATGTCCATTTAGGACTGGGAAACAAACGCTAGCTCGCCTTACAAGAAACACACTCTGCTTTAGGGAAAAGAGCACTCTTCTACTCTATTGTGTTTCCTATAGGGCCAGAACAGTGAGCTTTCTCAGAACAAAAGAACTGTGCTTCCTACACACGGGCCATAACTAGTTCAACTCTGCTTAGAAAACTGACAAGAACAGTAGCTCCTCTTCAGTCCGATACACTGTACTTGCTGGGAACAAACTCGAGTGCTATTTGCACTGTGTATGGCAATGGGAGCGCAATAGTGACTTTCCTTACCAGAAAACAACTCTTGCTCGTAGGACCAGAAACTGCATGTGATTCAACTCCATTTAGGACTGGGAAACAAATGCTAGCTCGCCTTACAAGAAACACACACTGCTTTTGAGAAAAGAGCACTCTACTACTGTACTGTGTTTCCTATGGGGTCCGAACAGTGACCTTGCTCAGAACAAAAGAACTGTGCTTTCTACACACACGGGCCATATCTAGTTCAACTCTGCTTAGGAAACAAACAAGAACAGTAGCTCCTCTTCAGTCCAATACACTGTACTTGCGGGGAAAAGACGCGAGTGCTATTTGCACTGTGTTTGGCATTGGAGCACAATAGTGACTCGTCTTACCAGAAAACAACTCTTGCTCGTAGGACAAAAAACTGCATGTGACTCAACTCCATTTAGGACTGGGAAACAAACGCTAGCACGCCTTACATGAAACACACTCTGGTTTTGAGAAAAGAGCACTCTTCTACTCTACTGTGTTTCCTATGGGGTCCGAACAGTGAGCTTGCTCAGAACAAAAGAACTGTGCTTCCTACACACACGGGCCATATCTAGTTCAACTCTGCTTAGTAAACTGACAAGAACAATAGCTCCTCTTCCTTCCAATACACTGTACTTGCAGGCAACAGACGCGAGTGCTATTTGCACTGTGTATGGCAATTGGAGCACACTAGTGACTTGTCTTACCAGAAAACAACTCTTGCTCGTAGGACAAAAAACTGCATGTGACTCAACTCCATTTAGGACTAGGAAACAAACGCTAGCTCGACTTCCAAGAAACACACTCTGCTTTTGAGAAAAGAACACTCTTCTACTCTACTGTGTTTCCTATAGAGCCAGAAGAGTGAACTTGCTCAGAACATTAGAACTGTGCTTCCTACACACACGGCCATATCTAGTTCAATTCTGCTTGGGAACCTGACAAGAACAGTACATCCTCTTCTGTACAATACACTGTACTTGCTGGGAACAGACGCCAGTGCTATTTGTCCTGTGTATGGCAATGGCAGCACAATAGTGACTCTTCTTACCAGAAAACAACCCTTGCTCGTAGGATTAGAACCTGCATGTGATTCAACTCCATTTAGGACTGGGAAACAAACGCTAGCTCGACTTACAAGAAACACACTCTGCTTTAGGGAAAAGAGCACTCTTCAACTCTATTGAGTTTCCTATAGGGCCAGAACAGTGAGCTTGCTCAGAACAAAAGAACTGTGCTTCCTACACACGGGCCGTAACTAGTTCAATTCCGCTATGGAACCTGACAAGAACAGTAGATCCTCTTCAGTCCAATACACTGTACTTGCTGGGAACAGACGCCAGTGCTATTTGTCCTGTGTATGGCAATGGCAGCGCAATAGTGACTCTTCTTACCAGAAAACAACTCTTGCTTGTAGGACCAGAAACTGCATGTGATTCAACTCCATTTAGGACTGGGAAACAAAAGCTAGCTCACCTTACAAGAAACACACTCTGCTTTAGATAAAAGAGCACTCTTCTACTCTACTGTGTTTCCTATAGGGCCGGAACAGTGAGCTTGCTCAGAACAAAAGAACTGTGCTTCCTACACACGGGCCATATCTAGTTCAACTCTGCTTAGGAAACTGACAAGAACAGTAGCTCCTCTTCAGTCCGATACACTGTACTTGCTGGGAACAGAGGCCAGTGCTATTTGCACTGTGTATATCAATGGAAGCGCAATAGTGACTTCCCTTACCAGAAAACAACTCTTGCTCGTAAGACCAGAAACTGCATGAGATTCAACTCCATTTAGGACTGGGAAACAAATGCTAGCTCGCCTTACATGAAACACACTCTGCTTTTGAGAAAAGAGCACTCTTCTACTCTACTGTGTTTCCTATGGGGTCCGAACAGTGAGCTTGCTCAGAACAAAAGAACTGTGCTTCCTACACACACGGGCCATATCTAGTTCAACTCTGCTTAGTAAACTGACAAGAACAATAGCTCCTCTTCCTTCCAATACACTGTACTTGCAGGGAACAGATGCGAGTGCTATTTGCACTGTGTATGGCAATTGGAGCACAATAGTGACTTGTCTTACCAGAAAACAACTCTTGCTCGTAGGACAAAAAACTGCATGTGACTCAACTCCATTTAGGACTAGGAAACAAACGCTAGCTCGACTTCCAAGAAACACACTCTGCTTTTGAGAAAAGAGCACTCTTCTACTCTACTTTGTTTCCTATAGAGCCAGAAGAGTGAACTTGCTCAGAACATTAGAACTGTGCTTCCTACACACACGGCCATATCTAGTTCAAGTCTGCTTAGGAACCTGACAAGCACAGTAGATCCTCTTCTGTACAATACACTGTACTTGCTGGGAACAGACGCCAGTGCTATTTGTCCTGTGTATGGCAATGGCAGCGCAATAGTGACTCTTCTTACCATAAAACAACCCTTGCTCGTAGGATTAGAAACTGCATGTGATTCAACTCCATTTAGGATGGGAAACAAACGCTAGCTCGACTTACAAGAAACACACTCTGCTTTAGGGAAAAGAGCACTCTTCTACTCTATTGTGTTTCCTATAGGGCCAGAACAGTGAGCTTGCTCAGAACAAAAGAACTGTGCTTCCTACACACGGGCCATAACTAGTTCAACTCTGCTTAGGAAACTGACAAGAACAGTAGCTCCTCTTCAGTCCGATACACTGTACTTGCTGGGAACAGACGCCAGTGCTATTTGTCCTGTGTACGGCAATGGCAGTGCAATAGTGACTCTTCTTACCATAAAACAACTCTTGCTCGTAGGACTAGAAACTGCATGTGATTCATGTCCATTTAGGACTGGGAAACAAACGCTAGCTCGCCTTACAAGAAACACACTCTGCTTTAGGGAAAAGAGCACTCTTCTACTCTATTGTGTTTCCTATAGGGCCAGAACAGTGAGCTTTCTCAGAACAAAAGAACTGTGCTTCCTACACACGGGCCATAACTAGTTCAACTCTGCTTAGAAAACTGACAAGAACAGTAGCTCCTCTTCAGTCCGATACACTGTACTTGCTGGGAACAAACTCGAGTGCTATTTGCACTGTGTATGGCAATGGGAGCGCAATAGTGACTTTCCTTACCAGAAAACAACTCTTGCTCGTAGGACCAGAAACTGCATGTGATTCAACTCCATTTAGGACTGGGAAACAAATGCTAGCTCGCCTTACAAGAAACACACACTGCTTTTGAGAAAAGAGCACTCTACTACTGTACTGTGTTTCCTATGGGGTCCGAACAGTGACCTTGCTCAGAACAAAAGAACTGTGCTTTCTACACACACGGGCCATATCTAGTTCAACTCTGCTTAGGAAACAAACAAGAACAGTAGCTCCTCTTCAGTCCAATACACTGTACTTGCGGGGAACAGACGCGAGTGCTATTTGTACTGTGTTTGGCATTGGAGCACAATAGTGACTCGTCTTACCAGAAAACAACTCTTGCTCGTAGGACAAAAAACTGCATGTGACTCAACTCCATTTAGGACTGGGAAACAAACGCTAGCACGCCTTACATGAAACACACTCTGGTTTTGAGAAAAGAGCACTCTTCTACTCTACTGTGTTTCCTATGGGTCCGAACAGTGAGCTTGCTCAGAACAAAAGAACTGTGGCTTCCTACACACACGGGCCATATCTAGTTCAACTCTGCTTAGTAAACTGACAAGAACAATAGCTCCTCTTCCTTCCAATACACTGTACTTGCAGGCAACAGACGCGAGTGCTATTTGCACTGTGTATGGCAATTGGAGCACACTAGTGACTTGTCTTACCAGAAAACAACTCTTGCTCGTAGGACAAAAAACTGCATGTGACTCAACTCCATTTAGGACTAGGAAACAAACGCTAGCTCGACTTCCAAGAAACACACTCTGCTTTGAGAAAAGAACACTCTTCTACTCTACTGTGTTTCCTATAGAGCCAGAAGAGTGAACTTGCTCAGAACATTAGAACTGTGCTTCCTACACACACGGCCATATCTAGTTCAATTCTGCTTGGGAACCTGACAAGAACAGTACATCCTCTTCTGTACAATACACTGTACTTGCTGGGAACAGACGCCAGTGCTATTTGTCCTGTGTATGGCAATGGCAGCACAATAGTGACTCTTCTTACCAGAAAACAACCCTTGCTCGTAGGATTAGAACCTGCATGTGATTCAACTCCATTTAGGACTGGGAAACAAACGCTAGCTCGACTTACAAGAAACACACTCTGCTTTAGGGAAAAGAGCACTCTTCAACTCTATTGAGTTTCCTATAGGGCCAGAACAGTGAGCTTGCTCAGAACAAAAGAACTGTGCTTCCTACACACGGGCCGTAACTAGTTCAATTCCGCTATGGAACCTGACAAGAACAGTAGATCCTCTTCAGTCCAATACACTGTACTTGCTGGGAACAGACGCCAGTGCTATTTGTCCTGTGTATGGCAATGGCAGCGCAATAGTGACTCTTCTTACCAGAAAACAACTCTTGCTTGTAGGACCAGAAACTGCATGTGATTCAACTCCATTTAGGACTGGGAAACAAAAGCTAGCTCACCTTACAAGAAAACACACTCTGCTTTAGATAAAAGAGCACTCTTCTACTCTACTGTGTTTCCTATAGGGCCGGAACAGTGAGCTTGCTCAGAACAAAAGAACTGTGCTTCCTACACACGGCCATAACTAGTTCAACTCTGCTTAGGAAACTGACAAGAACAGTAGCTCCTCTTCAGTCCGATACACTGTACTTGCTGGGAACAGAGGCCAGTGCTATTTGCACTGTGTATATCAATGGGAGCGCAATAGTGACTTCCCTTACCAGAAAACAACTCTTGCTCGTAAGACCAGAAACTGCATGAGATTCAACTCCATTTAGGACTGGGAAACAAATGCTAGCTCGCCTTACATGAAACACACTCTGCTTTTGAGAAAAGAGCACTCTTCTACTCTACTGTGTTTCCTATGGGGTCCGAACAGTGAGCTTGCTCAGAACAAAAGAACTGTGCTTCTACACACACGGGCCATATCTAGTTCAACTCTGCTTAGTAAACTGACAAGAACAATAGCTCCTCTTCCTTCCAATACACTGTACTTGCAGGGAACAGATGCGAGTGCTATTTGCACTGTGTATGGCAATTGGAGCACAATAGTGACTTGTCTTACCAGAAAACAACTCTTGCTCGTAGGACAAAAAACTGCATGTGACTCAACTCCATTAGGACTAGGAAACAAACGCTAGCTCGACTTCCAAGAAACACACTCTGCTTTTGAGAAAAGAGCACTCTTCTACTCTACTTTGTTTCCTATAGAGCCAGAAGAGTGAACTTGCTCAGAACATTAGAACTGTGCTTCCTACACACACGGCCATATCTAGTTCAAGTCTGCTTAGGAACCTGACAAGCACAGTAGATCCTCTTCTGTACAATACACTGTACTTGCTGGGAACAGACGCCAGTGCTATTTGTCCTGTGTATGGCAATGGCAGCGCAATAGTGACTCTTCTTACCATAAAACAACCCTTGCTCGTAGGATTAGAAACTGCATGTGATTCAACTCCATTTAGGATGGGAAACAAACGCTAGCTCGACTTACAAGAAACACACTCTGCTTTAGGGAAAAGAGCACTCTTCTACTCTATTGTGTTTCCTATAGGGCCAGAACAGTGAGCTTGCTCAGAACAAAAGAACTGTGCTTCCTACACACGGGCCATAACTAGTTCAACTCTGCTTAGGAAACTGACAAGAACAGTAGCTCCTCTTCAGTCCGATACACTGTACTTGCTGGGAACAGAGGCCAGTGCTATTTGTCCTCTGTATGGCAATGGCAGCGCAATAGTGACTCTTCTTACCAGAAAACAACTCTTGCTTGTATGACCAGAAACTGCATGGGATTCAAATCCATTTAGGACTGGGAAACAAACGCTAGCTCTACTTACAAGAAACACATTCTGCTTTTGAGAAAAGACCACTCTTCTACTCTACTGTGTTTCCTAGGGGTCCGAACAGTTAGATTGCTCAGAACAAAAGAACTGTGCTTTCTACACACACGGGCCATATCTAGTTCAACTCTGCTTAGGAAACTGACAAGAACAGTAGCTCCTCTTCCGTCCAATACACTGTACTTGCGGGGAACAGACGCGAGTGCTATTTGCACTGTGTATGGCAATTGGAGCACAATAGTGACATATCTTACCAGAAAACAACTCTTGCTCGTAGGAAAAAAAACTGATTGTGACACAACTCCATTTAGGACTGGGAAACAAATGCTAGCTCGACTTCCAAGAAACACACTCTGCTTTTGAGAAAAGAGCACTCTTCTACTCTACTGTGTTTCCTATGTGTTCCGAACAGTGAGCTTGCTCAGAACAAAAAACTGTGCTTCCTACACACACGGCCATATCTAGTTCAATTCTGCTTAGCAACCTGACAAGAACAGTAGATCCTCTTCAGTCCAATACACTGTACTTGCTGGGAACAGACGCCAGTGCTATTTGTCCTGTGTATGGCAAAGGCAGCGCAATAGTGACTCTTCTTACCAGAAAACAACTCTTGCTTGTAGGACCAGAAACTGCATGTGATTCAACTCCATTTAGGACTGGGAAACAAACTCTAGCTCGCTTTACAAGAAACACACTCTGCTTTTGAGAAAAGAGCACTCTTCTACTCTACTGTGTTTCCTATAGGGCCAGAACAGTGAGCTTGCTCAGAAAAAAAGAACTGTACTTCCTACACACATGGGACATATCTAGTTCAACTCTGCTTAGTAAACTGACAAGAACAGTAGCTCCTCTTCAGTCCAATACACTGTACTTGATGGGAACAGACGGGAGGGCTATTTGCACTGTGTATGGCAATGGGAGCACAATAGTGACTTTCCTTACCAGAAAACAACTCTTGCTCGTAGGACCAGAAACTGCATGTGATTCAACTCCATTTAGGACTGGGAAACAAACGGTAGCTCGCCTTACAAGAAACACACTCTGCTTTTGAGAAAAGAGCACTCTTCTACTCTACTGTGTTTCCTATGGGGTCCGACCAGTGAGCTTGCTCAGAACAAAAGAACTGTGCTTCCTACACACACGGCCATATCTAGTTCAATTCTGCTTAGGAACCTGACAAGAACAGTAGATCCTCTTCAGTCCAATACACTGTACTTGCTGGGAACAGACGCCAGGGCTATTTGTCCAGTGTATGGCAAAGGCAGCGCAATAGTGACTCTTCTTACCATAAAACAACCCTTGGTCGTAGGATTAGAAACTGCATGTGATTCAACTCCGTTTAGGACTGGGAAACAAACGCTAGCTCGCCTTACAAGAAACACACTCTGCTTTAGGGAAAAGAGCACTCTTCTATTCTATTGTGTTTCCTATAGGGCCAGAACAGTGAGCTTGCTCAGAACAAAAGAACTGTGCTTCCTACACACGGGCCATACCTAGTTCAACTCTGCTTAGGAAACTGACAAGAACAGTAGCTCCTCTTCCGTCCGATACACTATACTTGCGGGGAACAGACGCGAGGGCTATTTGCACTGTGTATGGCATTGGAGCACAATAGTGACTCGTCTTACCAGAAAACAACTCTTGCTCGTAGGACAAAAAACTGCATGTGACTCAAATCCATTTAGGACTGGGAAACAAACGCTAGCTCGACTTACAAAAAACACACTCTGGTTTTGAGAAAAGAGCACTCTTCTACTCTACTGTGTATCCTATGGTGTCCGAACAGTGAGCTTGCTCAGAACAAAAGAACTGTGCTTCCTACACACATGGCCATATCTAGTTCAATTCTGCTTAGGAACCTGACAAGAACAGTAGATCCTCTATAGTCCAATACACTGTACTTGCTGGGAACAGACGCCAGTGCTATTTGTCCTGTGTATGGCAATGGCAGCGCAATAATGACTCTTCTTACCAGAAAACAACTCTTGCTTGAGGGACCAGAATCTGCATGTGATTCAACTCCATTTAGACTGGGAAACAAAAGCTGGCTCACCTTACAAGAAACACACTGTGCTTTAGAGAAAAGAGCACTCTTCTACTGTACTGTGTTTCCTAAGGGGTCCGAACCGTGAGCTTGCTCAGAACAAAAGAACTGGGCTTCCTACACACATGGGCCATATCTAGTTCAACTCTGCTTATGAAACTGGCAAGAACAATAGCTCCTCTTCCTTCCAATACACTGTACTTGCAGGGAACAGACGCGAGTGCTATTTGCACTGTGTTTGGCAATGGGAGCGCAATAGTGACTTTCCTTACCAGAAAACTACTCTTGCTCGTAGGACAAAAAAGTGCATGTGATTCAACTCCATTTAGGACTAGGAAACAATCGCTAGCTCGACTTCCGAGAAACACACTCTGCTTTTGAGAAAAGAGCACTTTTCTACTCTACTGTGTTTCCTATAGAGCCAGAAGAGTGATCTTGCTCAGAACATTAAGACTGTGCTTCCTACACACACGGCCATATCTAGTTCAATTCTGCTTAGGAACCTGACAAGAACAGTAGATCCTCTTCTGTACAATACACTGTACTTGCTGGGAACAGACGCCAGTGCTATTTGTCCTGTGTATGGCAATGGCAGTGCAATAGTGACTCTTCTTACCATAAAACAACTCTTGCTCGTAGGACTAGAAACTGCATGTGATTCATGTCCATTTAGGACTGGGAAACAAACGCTAGCTCGCCTTACAAGAAACACACTCTGCTTTAGGGAAAAGAGCACTCTTCTACTCTATTGTGTTTCCTATAGGGCCAGAACAGTGAGCTTTCTCAGAACAAAAGAACTGTGCTTCCTACACACGGGCCATAACTAGTTCAACTCTGCTTAGAAAACTGACAAGAACAGTAGCTCCTCTTCAGTCCGATACACTGTACTTGCTGGGAACAAACTCGAGTGCTATTTGCACTGTGTATGGCAATGGCAGCGCAATAGTGACTTTCCTTACCAGAAAACAACTCTTGCTCGTAGGACCAGAAACTGCATGTGATTCAACTCCATTTAGGACTGGGAAACAAATGCTAGCTCGCCTTACAAGAAACACACTCTGCTTTTGAGAAAAGAGCACTCTTCTACTGTACTGTGTTTCCTATGGGGTCCGAACAGTGAGCTTGCTCAGAACAAAAAAACTGTGCTTTCTACACACACGGGCCATATCTAGTTCAACTCATCTTAGGAAACAAACAAGAACAGTAGCTCCTCTTCAGTCCGATACACTGTACTTGCGGGGAACAGACGCGAGTGCTATTTGCACTGTGTTTGGCATTGGAGCACAATAGTGACTCGTCTAACCAGAAAACAACTCTTGCTCGTAGGACAAAAAACTGCATGTGACTCAACTCCATTTAGTACTGGGAAACAAACGCTAGCACGCCTTACATGAAACACACTCTGGTTTTGAGAAAAGAGCACTCTTCTACTCTACTGTGTTTCCTATGGGGTCCGAACAGTGAGCTTGCTCAGAACAAAAGAACTGTGCTTCCTACACACACGGGCCATATCTAGTTCAACTCTGCTTAGTAAACTGACAAGAACAATAGCTCCTCTTCCTTCCAATACACTGTACTTGCAGGCAACAGACGCGAGTGCTATTTGCACTGTGTATGGCAATTGGAGCACAATAGTGACTTGTCTTACCAGAAAACAACTCTTGCTCGTAGGACAAAAAACTGCATGTGACTCAACTCCATTTAGGACTAGGAAACAAACGCTAGCTCGACTTCCAAGAAACACACTCTGCTTTTGAGAAAAGAACACTCTTCTACTCTACTGTGTTTCCTATAGAGCCAGAAGAGTGAACTTGCTCAGAACATTAGAACTGTGCTTCCTACACACACGGCCATATCTAGTTCAATTCTGCTTGGGAACCTGACAAGAACAGTACATCCTCTTCTGTACATTACACTGTACTTGCTGGGAACAGACGCCAGTGCTATTTGTCCTGTGTATGGCAATGGCAGCACAATAGTGACTCTTCTTACCAGAAAACAACCCTTGCTCGTAGGATTAGAAACTGCATGTGATTCAACTCCATTTAGGACTGGGAAACAAACGCTAGCTCGACTTACAAGAAACACACTCTGCTTTAGGGAAAAGAGCACTCTTCTACTCTATTGTGTTTCCTATAGGGCCAGAACAGTGAGCTTGCTCAGAACAAAAGAACTGTGCTTCCTACACACGGGCCATAACTAGTTCAATTCTGCTAAGGAACCTGACAAGAACAGTAGATCCTCTTCAGTCCAATACACTGTACGTGCTGGGAACAGACGCCAGTGCTATTTGTCCTGTGTATGGCAATGGCAGCGCAATAGTGACTCTTCTTACCAGAAAACAACTCTTGCTTGTAGGACCAGAAACTGCATGTGATTCAACTCCATTTAGGACTGGGAAACAAAAGCTAGCTCACCTTACAAGAAACACACTCTGCTTTAGATAAAAGAGCACTCTTCTACTCTACTGTGTTTACTATAGGGCCGGAACAGTGAGCTTGCTCAGAACAAAAGAACTGTGCTTCCTACACACGGGCCATAACTAGTTCAACTCTGCTTAGGAAACTGACAAGAACAGTAGCTCCTCTTCAGTCCGATACACTGTACTTGCTGGGAACAGACGCCAGTGCTATTTGTCCTCTGTATGGCAATGGCAGCGCAATAGTGACTCTTCTTACCAGAAAACAACTCTTGCTTGTATGACCAGAAACTGCATGGGATTCAAATCCATTTAGGACTGGGAAACAAACGCTAGCTCTACTTACAAGAAACACATTCTGCTTTTGAGAAAAGAGCACTCTTCTACTCTACTGTGTTTCCTAGGGGTCCGAACAGTTAGATTGCTCAGAACAAAAGAACTGTGCTTTCTACACACACGGGCCATATCTAGTTCAACTCTGCTTAGGAAACTGACAAGAACAGTAGCTCCTCTTCCGTCCAATACACTGTACTTGCGGGGAACAGACGCGAGTGCTATTTGCACTGTGTATGGCAATTGGAGCACAATAGTGACATATCTTACCAGAAAACAACTCTTGCTCGTAGGAAAAAAACTGATTGTGACACAACTCCATTTAGGACTGGGAAACAAATGCTAGCTCGACTTCCAAGAAACACACTCTGCTTTTGAGAAAAGAGCACTCTTCTACTCTACTGTGTTTCCTATGTGTTCTGAACAGTGAGCTTGCTCAGAACAAAAAACTGTGCTTCCTACACACACGGCCATATCTAGTTCAATTCTGCTTAGCAACCTGACAAGAACAGTAGATCCTCTTCAGTCCAATACACTGTACTTGCTGGGAACAGACGCCAGTGCTATTTGTCCTGTGTATGGCAAAGGCAGCGCAATAGTGACTCTTCTTACCAGAAAACAACTCTTGCTCGTAGGACCAGAAACTGCATGTGATTCAACTCCATTTAGGACTGGGAAACAAACTCTAGCTCGCTTTACAAGAAACACACTCTGCTTTTGAGAAAAGAGCACTCTTCTACTCTACTGTGTTTCCTATAGGGCCAGAACAGTGAGCTTGCTCAGAAAAAAAGAACTGTACTTCCTACACACATGGGACATATCTAGTTCAACTCTGCTTAGTAAACTGACAAGAACAGTAGCTCCTCTTCAGTCCAATACACTGTACTTGATGGGAACAGACGGGAGGGCTATTTGCACTGTGTATGGCAATGGGAGCACAATAGTGACTTTCCTTACCAGAAAACAACTCTTGCTCGTAGGACCAGAAACTGCATGTGATTCAACTCCATTTAGGACTGGGAAACAAACGGTAGCTCACCTTACAAGAAACACACTCTGCTTTTGAGAAAAGAGCACTCTTCTACTCTACTGTGTTTCCTATGGGGTCCGAACAGTGAGCTTGCTCAGAACAAAAGAACTGTGCTTCCTACACACACGGCCATATCTAGTTCAATTCTGCTTAGGAACCTGACAAGAACAGTAGATCCTCTTCAGTCCAATACACTGTACTTGCTGGGAACAGACGCCAGGGCTATTTGTCCAGTGTATGGCAAAGGCAGCGCAATAGTGACTCTTCTTACCATAAAACAACCCTTGGTCGTAGGATTAGAAACTGCATGTGATTCAACTCCGTTTAGGACTGGGAAACAAACGCTAGCTCGCCTTACAAGAAACACACTCTGCTTTAGGGAAAAGAGCACTCTTCTATTCTATTGTGTTTCCTATAGGGCCAGAACAGTGAGCTTGCTCAGAACAAAAGAACTGTGCTTCCTACACACGGGCCATACCTAGTTCAACTCTGCTTAGGAAACTGACAAGAACAGTAGCTCCTCTTCCGTCCGATACACTATACTTGCGGGGAACAGACGCGAGGGCTATTTGCACTGTGTATGGCATTGGAGCACAATAGTGACTCGTCTTACCAGAAAACAACTCTTGCTCGTAGGACAAAAAACTGCATGTGACTCAACTCCATTTAGGACTGGGAAACAAACGCTAGCTCGACTTACAAAAAACACACTCTGGTTTTGAGAAAAGAGCACTCTTCTACTCTACTGTGTATCCTATGGTGTCCGAACAGTGAGCTTGCTCAGAACAAAAGAACTGTGCTTCCTACACACATGGCCATATCTAGTTCAATTCTGCTTAAGAACCTGACAAGAACAGTAGATCCTCTATAGTCCAATACACTGTACTTGCTGGGAACAGACGCCAGTGCTATTTGTCCTGTGTATGGCAATGGCAGCGCAATAATGACTCTTCTTACCAGAAAACAACTCTTGCTTGAGGGACCAGAATCTGCATGTGATTCAACTCCATTTAGACTGGGAAACAAAAGCTGGCTCACCTTACAAGAAACACACTGTGCTTTAGAGAAAAGAGCACTCTTCTACTGTACTGTGTTTCCTAAGGGGTCCGAACCGTGAGCTTGCTCAGAACAAAAGAACTGTGCTTCCTACACACATGGGCCATATCTAGTTCAACTCTGCTTAGGAAACTGACAAGAACAGTAGCTCCTCTTCAGTCCGATACACTGTACTTGCTGGGAACAGAGGCCAGTGCTATTAGCACTGTGTATGTCAATGGGAGCGCAATAGTGACTTTCCTTACCAGAAAACAACTCTTGCTCGTAAGACCAGAAACTGCATGAGATTCAACTCCATTTAGGACTGGGAAACAAATGCTAGCTCGCCTTACATGAAACACACTCTGCTTTTGAGAAAAGAGCACTCTTCTACTCTACTGTGTTTCCTATGGGGTCCGAACAGTGAGCTTGCTCAGAACAAAAGAACTGTGCTTCCTACACACACGGGCCATATCTAGTTCAACTCTGCTTAGTAAACTGACAAGAACAATAGCTCCTCTTCCTTCCAATACACTGTACTTGCAGGGAACAGACGGGAGTGCTATTTGCACTGTGTATGGCAATTGGAGCACAATAGTGACTTGTCTTACCAGAAAACAACTCTTGCTCGTAGGACAAAAAACTGCATGTGACTCAACTCCATTTAGGACTAGGAAACAAACGCTAGCTCGACTTCCAAGAAACACACTCTGCTTTTGAGAAAAGAGCACTCTTCTACTCTACTTTGTTTCCTATAGAGCCAGAAGAGTGAACTTGCTCAGAACATTAGAACTGTGCTTCCTAAACACAGCCATATCTAGTTCAAGTCTGCTTAGGAACCTGACAAGAACAGTAGATCCTCTTCTGTACAATACACTGTACTTGCTGGGAACAGACGCCAGTGCTATTTGTCCTGTGTATGGCAATGGCAGCGCAATAGTGACACTTCTTACCATAAAACAACCCTTGCTCGTAGGATTAGAAACTGCATGTGATTCAACTCCATTTAGGATGGGAAACAAACGCTAGCTCGACTTACAAGTAACACACTCTGCTTTAGGGAAAAGAGCACTCTTCTACTCTATTGTGTTTCCTATAGGGCCAGAACAGTGAGCTTGCTCAGAACAAAAGAACTGTGCTTCCTACACACGGGCCATAACTAGTTCAACTCTTCTTAGGAAACTGACAAGAACAGTAGCTCCTATTCAGTCCGATACACTGTACTTGATGGGAACAGACGCGAGTGCTATTTGCACTGTGTATGGCAATTGGAGCACAATAGTGACATATCTTACCAGAAAACAACTCTTGCTCGTAGGAAAAAAACTGATTGTGACACAACTCCATTTAGGACTGGGAAACAAATGCTAGCTCGACTTCCAAGAAACACACTCTGCTTTTGAGAAAAGAGCACTCTTCTACTCTACTGTGTTTCCTATGTGTTCCGAACAGTGAGCTTGCTCAGAACAAAAAACTGTGCTTCCTACACACACGGCCATATCTAGTTCAATTCTGCTTAGCAACCTGACAAGAACAGTAGATCCTCTTCAGTCCGATACACTGTACTTGCTGGGAACAGACGCCAGTGCTATTTGTCCTGTGTATGGCAAAGGCAGCGCAATAGTGACTCTTCTTACCAGAAAACAACTCTTGCTCGTAGGACCAGAAACTGCATGTGATTCAACTCCATTTAGGACTGGGAAACAAACTCTAGCTCGCTTTACAAGAAACACACTCTGCTTTTGAGAAAAGAGCACTCTTCTACTCTACTGTGTTTCCTATAGGGCCAGAACAGTGAGCTTGCTCAGAAAAAAAGAACTGTACTTCCTACACACACGGGACATATCTAGTTCAACTCTGCTTAGGAAACCGAGAAGAACAGTAGCTCCTCTTCAGTCAAATACACTGTACTTGATGGGAACAGACAGGAGGGCTATTTGCACTGTGTATGGCAATGGGAGCACAATAGTGACTTTCCTTACCAGAAAACAACTCTTGCTCGTAGGACCAGAAACTGCATGTGATTCAACTCCATTTAGGACTGGGAAACAAACGCTAGCTCGCCTTACAAGAAACACACTCTGCGTTAGGGAAAAGAGCACTCTTCTATTCTATTGTGTTTCCTATAGGGCCAGAACAGTGAGCTTGCTCAGAACAAAAGAACTGTGCTTCCTACACACGGGCCATACCTAGTTCAACTCTGCTTAGGAACCTGACAAGAACAGTAGCTCCTCTTCCGTCCGATACACTATACTTGCGGGGAACAGACGCGAGGGCTATTTGCACTGTGTATGGGATTGGAGCACAATAGTGACTCGTCTTACCAGAAAACAACTCTTGCTCGTAGGACCAGAAACTGCATGTGATTCATGTCCATTTAGGATTGGGAAACAAACGCTAGCTCGCCTTGCAAGAAACACACTCTGCTTTAGGGAAAAGAGCACTCTTCTACTCTATTGTGTTTCCTATAGGGCCAGAACAGTGAGCTTGCTCAGAACAAAAGAACTGTGCTTCCTACACACTGGCCATAACTAGTTCAACTCTGCTTAGAAAACTGACAAGAACAGTAGCTCCTCTTCAGTCCGATACACTGTACTTGCTGGGAACAAACTCGAGTGCTATTTGCACTGTGTATGGCAATGGGAGCGCAATAGTGAATTTCCTTACCAGAAAACAACTCTTGCTCGTAGGACCAGAAACTGCATGTGATTCAACTCCATTTAGGACTGGGAAACAAATGCTAGCTCGCCTTACAAGAAACACACTCTGCTTTTGAGAAAAGAGCACTCTTCTACTGTACTGTGTTTCCTATGGGGTCCGAACAGTGAGCTTGCTCAGAACAAAAGAACTGTGCTTCCTACACACGGGCCATATCTAGTTCAACTCTGCTTAGGAAACTGACAAGAACAGTAGCTCCTCTTCAGTCCGATACACTGTACTTGCTGGGAACAGAGGCCAGTGCTATTTGCACTGTGTATGTCAATGGGAGCGCAATAGTGACTTTCCTTACCAGAAAACAACTCTTGCTCGTAAGACCAGAAACTGCATGAGATTCAACTCCATTTAGGACTGGGAAACAAATGCTAGCTCGCTTTACATGAAACACACTCTGCTTTTGAGAAAAGAGCACTCTTCTACTCTACTGTGTTTCCTATGGGGTCCGAACAGTGAGCTTGCTCAGAACAAAAGAACTGTGCTTCCTACACACACGGGCCATATCTAGTTCAACTCTGCTTAGTAAACTGACAAGAACAATAGCTCCTCTTCCTTCCAATACACTGTAATTGCAGGCAACAGACGCGAGTGCTATTTGCACTGTGTATGGCAATTGGAGCACAATAGTGACTTGTCTTACCAGAAAACAACTCTTGCTCGTAGGACAAAAAACTGCATGTGACTCAACTCCATTTAGGACTAGGAAACAAACGCTAGCTCGACTTCCAAGAAACACACTCTGCTTTTGAGAAAAGAGCACTCTTCTACTCTACTTTGTTTCCTATAGAGCCAGAAGAGTGAACTTGCTCAGAACATTAGAACTGTGCTTCCTACACACAAGGCCATATCTAGTTCAAGTCTGCTTAGGAACCTGACAAGAACAGTAGATCCTCTTCTGTACAATACACTGTACTTGCTGGGAACAGACGCCAGTGCTATTTGTCCTGTGTATGGCAATGGCAGCTCAATAGTGACTCTTCTTACCATAAAACAACCCTTGCTCGTAGGATTAGAAACTGCATGTGATTCAACTCCATTTAGGATGGGAAACAAACGCTAGCTCGACTTACAAGAAACACACTCTGCTTTAGGGAAAAGAGCACTCTTCTACTCTATTGTGTTTCCTATAGGGCCAGAACAGTGAGCTTGCTCAGAACAAAAGAACTGTGCTTCCTACACACGGGCCATAACTAGTTCAACTCTGCTTAGGAAACTGACAAGAACAGTAGCTCCTATTCAGTCCGATACACTGTACTTGATGGGAACAGACGCGAGTGCTATTTGCACTGTGTATGGAAATTGGAGCACAATAGTGACATATCTTACCAGAAAACAACTCTTGCTCGTAGGAAAAAAACTGATTGTGACACAACTCCATTTAGGACAGTGAAACAAATGCTAGCTCGACTTCCAAGAAACACACTCTGCTTTTGAGAAAAGAGCACTCTTCTACTCTACTGTGTTTCCTATGTGTTCCGAACAGTGAGCTTGCTCAGAACAAAAAACTGTGCTTCCTACACACACGGCCATATCTAGTTCAATTCTGCTTAGCAACCTGACAAGAACAGTAGATCCTCTTCAGTCCAATACACTGTACTTGCTGGGAACAGACGCCAGTGCTATTTGTCCTGTGTATGGCAAAGGCAGCGCAATAGTGACTCTTCTTACCAGAAAACAACTCTTGCTCGTAGGACCAGAAACTGCATGTGATTCAACTCCATTTAGGACTGGGAAACAAACTCTAGCTCGCTTTACAAGAAACACACTCTGCTTTTGAGAAAAGAGCACTCTTCTACTCTACTGTGTTTCCTATAGGGCCAGAACAGTGAGCTTGCTCAGAAAAAAAGAACTGTACTTCCTACACACACGGGACATATCTAGTTCAACTCTGCTTAGGAAACCGAGAAGAACAGTAGCTCCTCTTCAGTCCAATACACTGTACTTGATGGGAACAGACGGGAGGGCTATTTGCACTGTGTATGGCAATGGGAGCACAATAGTGACTTTCCTTACCAGAAAACAACTCTTGCTCGTAGGACCAGAAACTGCATGTGATTCAACTCCATTTAGGACTGGGAAACAAACGGTAGCTCGCCTTACAAGAAACACACTCTGCTTTTGAGAAAAGAGCACTCTTCTACTGTACTGTGCATCCTATGGGGTCCGAACAGAGAGCTTGCTCAGAACAAAAGAACTGTGCTTCCTACACACACGTCCATATCTATTTCAATTCTGCTTAGGAACCTGACAAGAACTGTAGATCCTCTCAGTCCAATACACTGTACTTGCTGCGAACAGAAGCCAGTGCTATTTGTCCTATGTATGGCAATGGCAGCACAATAGTGACTATCCTTACCATAAAACAACTCTTGCTCGTAGGACAGAAACTGCATGTGATTCCAATCCATTTAGGACTGGGAAACAAACGCTAGCTCGCCTTACCAGGAACACACTCTGCTTTAGAGAAAAGAGCACTCTTCTACTCTACTGTGTTTCCTATGGGGTCCAAACAGTGAGCTTGCTCAGAACAAAAGAACTGTGCTTCCTACACACAAGGACCATATGTAGTTCAACTCTGCTTAGGAAACTGACAAGAACAGTAGCTCCTATTCAGTCCAATACACTGTACTTGCTGGGAAAAGACGCGAGTGCTATTTGCCCTGTGTATGGCAATGGGAGCGCAATAGTGACTTTCCTTACCAGAAAACAACCCTTGTTCGTAGGACCAGAAACTGCATGTGATTCAACTCCATTTAGGACTAAAAAACAAACGCTAGCTCGCCTTACAAGAACCACACTCTGCTTTTGAGAAAAGAGCACTCTTCTACTCTACTGTGTTTCCTATAGGGCCAGAACAGTGAGCTTGCTCAGAACATAAGAACTGTGCTTTCTACACACACAGTCCTTATCTAGTTCAACTCTGCTTAGGAAACTGACAAGAACAGTAGCTCCTCTTCAGTCCAATACACTGTACTTGCTGGGAACAGACGCGAGTTCTATTTGCCCTGTGTATGGCAATGGGAGCGCAATAGTGACTTTCCTTACCAGAAAACAACTCTTGTTCGTAGGACCAGAAACTGCATGTGATTCAACTCCATTTAGGACTAGGAAACAAACACTAGCTCGCCTTAGAAGAAACACACTCTGCTTTTGAGAAAAGAGCACTCTTCTACTCCACTGTGTTTCCTATAGGGCTAGAAGAGTGAGCTTGCTCAGAACATAAGAACTGTGCTTTCTACACACACTGTCCTTATCTAGTTCAACTCTGCTTAGGAAACTGACAAGAACAGTAGCTCCTCTTCAGTCCGATACACTGTACTTGCTGGGAACAGATGCGAGTGCTATTTGCACTGTGTATGGCATTTGGAGCGCAATAGTGACTCTTCTTACCAGAAAACAACTCTTGCTCGAAGGACCAAAAACTGTCTGTGACTCAACTCCATTTAGGACTGGGAAACAAACGTGACCTTGCCTTACAAGAAACACACTCTGCTTTAGAGAAAAGAGCACTCTTCTACTCTACTGTGTTTCCTATAGGGCCAGAACAGTGAGCTTGCTCAGAACAAAAGAACTGTGCTTCCTACACACATGGACCATATCTAGTTCAACTCTGCTTAGGAAACTGACAAGAACAGTAGCTCCTCTTCAGTCCGATACACTGTTCTTGCTGAGAACAGACGCGAGTGCTATTTGAACTGTGAATCGCAATTGGAGCACAATAGTGACTCGTCTTACCAGAAAACAACTCTTGCTCGTAGGACAAAAAACTGCATGTGACTCAACTCCATTTACGACTATGAAACAAACTCTAGCTCGCCTTAGAAGAAACACACTCTGCTTTTGAGAAAAGAGCACTCTTCTACTCTACTGTGTTTCCTATAGGGCCAGAACAGTGAGCTTGCTCAGAACAAATGAACTGTGCTTTTTAGACACACGGGCCATATCTAGTTCAACTCTGCTTAGGAAACTGAGAAGAACAGTAGCTCCTCTTCAGTCCAATACACTGTACTTGGTGGGAACAGATGCCAGTGCTATTTGTATTGTGTATGGCAATGGGAGCACAATAGTGACTTTCCTTACCAGAAAACAACTCTTGCTCGTAGGACAAAAAACTGCATGTGACTCAACTCCATTGAGGACTGGGAAACAAACGCTAGCTCGACTTACAAGCAACACACTCTGCTTTTGAGAAAAGAGCACTCTTCTACTCTACTGTGTTTCCTATGGCTTCCAAACAGTGAGCTTTCTGAACAAAAGTACTGTGCTTCCTACACACAAGGACCATATGTAGTTCAACTCTGCTTAGGAAACTGACAAGAACAGTAGCTCCTATTCAGTCCAATACACTGTACTTGCTGGGAAAAGACGCGAGTGCTATTTGCACTGTGTATGGCAATGGGAGCGCAATAGTGACTTTCCTTACCAGAAAACAACTCTTGTTCGTAGGACCAGAAACTGCATGTGATTCAACTCCATTTAGGACTAGGAAAAAAACGCAAGCTCGCCTTACAAGAACCACACTCTGCTTTTGAGAAAAGAGCACTCATCTACTCTACTGTGTTTCCTATAGGGCCAGAACAGTGAGCTTGCTCATAACATAAGAACTGTGCTTTCTACACACACAGTCCTTATCTAGTTCAACTCTGCTTAGAAAACTGACAAGAACAGTAGCTGCTCTTCAGTCCGATATACTGTACTTGCTGAGAACAGATGCGAGTGCTATTTGCACTGTGAATGGCAATTGGAGCACAATAGTGACTCGTCTTACCAGAAAACAACTCTTGCTCGTAGGACAAAAAACTGCATGTGACTCAACTCCATTTAGGACTGGGTAACAAACTCTAGCTCGGCTTACAAGAAACACACTCTGCTTTTGAGAAAAGAGCAGTATTCTACTCTAATGTGTTTCCTATAGGGCCAGAACATTGAGCTTGCTCAGAAAAAAAGGACTGTGCTTTCTACACACACGGGCAATATCTAGTTTAACTCTGCTTAGGAAACTGAGAAGAACAGTAGCGCCTCTTCAGTCCAATACACTGTACTTGCTGGGAACAGATGCCAGTGTTATTTGCACTGTGTATGGCAATGGGAGCGCAATAGTAACTTTCCTTACAAGAAAACAACTCTTGCTTGTAGGAGCAGAAACTTCATGTGATTCAACTCCATTTAGGACTGGGAAACAAACGCTAGCTCGCCTTACAAGAAACACACTCTGCTTTAGAGAAAAGAGCACTCTTCTACTCTACTGTGTTTCCTATGAGGTCCAAACAGAGAGCTTGCTCAGAACAAAAGAACTGTGCTTCCTACACACTCGGACCATATGTAGTTCAACTCTGCTTAGGAAACTGACAAGAACAGTATCTCCTCTTCAGTCCAATACACTGTGCTTTCTGGGAACAGACGCGAGTGCTATTTGCACTGTGTATGGCAATGAGAGTGCAATAGTGACTTTCCTTACCAGAAAACAACTCTTGCTCGTAGGACCAGAAACTGCATGTGATTCAACGCCATTTAGGACTGGGAAACAAATGCTAGCTCGCCTTACAAGAAACGCACTCTGCTTTTGAGAAAAGAGCACTCTTCTAATCTACTGTGTTTCCTATGGGGTAAAAACAGTGAGCTTGCTCAGAACAAAAGAACTGTGCTTTTTACACACATGGACCATATCTAGCTCAACTCTGCTTATGAAACTGACAAGAACAGCAACTCCTCTTCAGACCAATACACTGTAATTGCTGGGAACAGACGCGAATGCTATTTGCCCTGTATATGGCAATGACAGCGCAATAGTGACTTTCCTTACCAGAAAACAACTCTTGCTCATAGGAACACAAACTGCATGTATTTCAACGCCATTTAGGACTGGGAAACAAATGCTAGCTCTCCTTACAAGAAACACTCTCTGCTTTTTAGAAAAGAGCACTCTTCTACTCTACTGTGTTTCCTATGGGGTCCAAACAGTGAGCTTGCTCAGAACAAAAGAACTGTGCTTCCTACACACATGGACCATATCTAGTTCAACTCTGCTTAGGAAACTGAAAAGCACAGTAGCTCCTGTTCAGTCCAATACACTGTACATGCTGGGAACAGACGCGAGTGCTATTTTCACTGTGTATGGCATTTGGAGCACAATAGTGACTCTTCTTACCAGAAAACAACTCTTGCTCATAGGACCAAAAACTGCATGAGACTCAAATCCATTTAGGACTGGGAAACAAACGCGAGCTCGCCTTACAAGAAACACACTCTGCTTTAGAGAAAAGAGCACTCTTCTACTCTACTGTGTTTCCTATAGGGCCAGAACAGTGAGCTTGCTCAGAACATAATAACTGTGCTTCCTAAACACACGGGCCATATCTAGTTCAACTCTGCTTAGGAAACTGACAAGAACAGTAGCTCCTCTTCAGTCCGATACACTGTACTTGCTGGGAAAAGACGCGAGTGCTATTTGCACTGTGTATGGCAATGGGAGCGCAATAGTGACTTTCCTTACCAGAAAACAACTCTAGCTCGTAGGACCAGAAACTGCATGTGATTCAACTCCGTTTAGGACTGGGAAACAAACGATAGCTTGCCTTACAAAAAACACATTCTGCTTTTGAGAAAAGAGCACTCTTCTACTCTACTGTGTTTCCTGTTGGGTCCGAACAGTGAGCTTGCTCAGAACAAAAGAACTGTGCTTCCTACACACATGGACCATATCTAGTTCAATTCTGCTTAGGAACCTGACAAGAACAGTACATCCTCTTCAGTCCAATACACTGTACTTGCTGCGAACAGATGCCAGTGCTATTTGTCCTGTGTATGGCAATGGCAGCACAATAGTGAATCTTCTTACCAGAAAACAACTCTTGCTCGTAGTACCAGAAACTGCATGGGATTCAACTCCATTTAGGACAGCGGAACAATGCTAGCTCGCCTTACAAGAAACACACTCTGCTTTAGAGAAAATAGCACTCTTCTACTCTACTGTGTTTCCTATTGGGTCCAAACAGTGAGCTTGCTCAGAACAAAGAACTGTGCTTCCTACACACATGGACCATATCTAGTTCAACTCTGCTTAGGAAACTGATAAGAACAGTAGCTCCTCTTCAGTCCGATACACTGTACTTGCTGGAAACAGACGCGAGTGCTATTTGCACTGTGTATGGCAAAGGGAGCGCAATAGTGACTTTCCTTACCAGAAAACAACTCTTGCTCGTAGGACCACACACTCCATGTGATTCAACGCCATTTAGGACTGGGAATCAAATGCTAGCTCGCCTTACAAGAAACACACTCTGCTTCTGAGAAAAGAGCACTCTTCTACTCTACTGTGTTTCCTATGGGGTCCAAACAGTGAGCTTGCTCAGAACAAAGAACTGTGCTTCCTACACACATCGACCATATCTAGTTCAACTCTGCTTAGGAAACTGTCAAGAACAGTAGCTCCTCTTCAGTCCAATACACTGTACTTGCGGGGAAGAGAGCCGAGTGCTATTTGCACTGTGTATGGCAATTGGAGCACAATAGTGACTCTTCTTTCCAGAAAACAACTCTTGCTCGTAGGACAAAAAACTGCATGTGACTCAACTCAATTTAGGTCTGGGAAACAAACGCTAGCTCACCTTACAAGAAACACACTCTGCTTTTGAGAAAAGAGCACTCATCTACTCTACTGTGTTTCCTATGGGGTCCGAACAGTGAGTTTCTCAGAACAAAAGAACTGTGCTTCCTACACTCACAGCCATATCTAGTTCAATACTGCTTAGGAAGCTGACAAGAACAGTAGCTCCTCTTCAGTCCAATGCACTGTACTGCTGGGAACAGAAGCCAGTGCTCTTTGTCCTGTATATGGCAATGGCAGCGCAATAGTGACTATTCTTATCATAAAACAACTCTTGCTCGTAGGACCAGAAACTTCATGTGATTCAACTCCATTTAGGACTGGGAAACAAACGCTAGCTCACCTTACAAGAAACACAATCTGCTTTAGAGAAAAGAGCACTCTTCTATTCTACTGTGTTTCCTATAGGACCAGAACAGTGAGCTTGCTCAGAACAAAAGAACTGTGCTTCCTACACACGGGCCATATCTAGTTCAACTCTGCTTAGGAAACTGACAAGAACAGTAGCTCCTCTTCAGTCCGATACACTGTACTTGCTGGGAAAGGACGCGAGTGCTATTTGCACTGTGTATGGCAATGGGAGCGCAACAGTGACTTTCCTTACCAGAAAACAACTCTTGCTCGTAGGACCAGAAACTGCATGTGATTCAACTCCGTTTAGGACTGGGAAACAAATGCTAGCTCGCCTTACAAGAAACACACTCTGCTTTAGAGAAAAGAGCACTCTTCTACTCTACTGTGTTTCCTATGGTGTCCAAACAGTGAGCTTGCTCAGAACAAAAGAACTGTGCTTCCTACACACAAGGACCATATGTAGTTCAACTCTGCTTAGGAAACTGACAAGAACAGTAGCTCCTATTCAGTCCAATACACTGTACTTGCTGGGAAAAGACGCGAGTGCTATTTGCCCTGTGTATGGCAATGGGAGCGCAAAAGTGACTTTCCTTACCAGAAAACAACTCTTGTTCGTAGTACCAGAAACTGCATGTGATTCAACTCCATTTAGGACTAGGAAACAAACGCTAGCTCGCCTTACAAGAAACACACTCTGCTTTAGAGAAAAGAGCACTCTTCTACTCTACTGTGTTTCCTATGGCTTCCAAACAGTGAGCTTGCTCAGAACAAAAGTACTGTGCTTCCTACACCCAAGGACCATATGTAGTTCAACTCTGCTTAGGAAACTGACAAGAACAGTAGCTCCTATTCAGTCCAATACACTGTACTTGCTGGGAAAAGACGCGAGTGCTATTTGCACTGTGTATGGCAATGGGAGCGCAGTAGTGACTTTCCTTACAAGAAAACAACTCTTGTTCGTAGGACCAGAAACTGCATGTGATTCAACTCCATTTAGGACTAGGAAAAAAACGCAAGCTCGCCTTACAAGAACCACACTCTGCTTTTGAGAAAAGAGCACTCATCTACTCTACTGTGTTTCCTATAGGGCCAGAACAGTGAGCTTGCTCATAACATAAGAACTGTGCTTTCTACACACACGGTCCTTATCTAGTTCAACTCTGCTTAGGAAACTGACAAGAACAGTAGCTCCTCTTCAGTCCGATACACTGTACTTGCTGAGAACAGATGCGAGTGCTATTTGCACTGTGAATGGCAATTGGAGCACAATAGTGACTCGTCTTACCAGAAAACAACTCTTGCTCGTAGGACAAAAAACTGCATGTGACTCAACTCCATTTAGGACTGGGAAACAAACTCTAGCTCGCCTTACAAGAAACACACTCTGCTTTTGAGAAAAGAGCAGTATTCTACTCTAATGTGTTTCCTATAGGGCCAGAACATTGAGCTTGCTCAGAAAAAACGAACTGTGCTTCCTACACACACGGGCAATATCTAGTTTAACTCTGCTTAGGAAACTGAGAAGAACAGTAGCTCCTCTTCAGTCCAATACACTGTACTTGCTGGGAACAGATGCCACTGCTATTTGCACTGTGTATGGCAATGGGAGGGCAATAGTAACTTTCCTTACAAGAAAACAACTCTTGCTTGTAGGACCAGAAACTGCATGTGATTCAACTCCATTTAGGACTGGGAAACAAACGCTAGCTCGCCTTACAAGAAACACACTCTGCTTTAGAGAAAAGAGCACTCTTCTACTCTACTGTGTTTCCTACGAGGTCCAAACAGAGAGCTTGCTCAGAACAAGAGAACTGTGCTTCCTACACACACGGACCATATGTAGTTCAACTCTGCTTAGAAAACTGACAAGAACAGTAGCTCCTATTCAGTCCAATACACTGTACTTGCTGGGAACAGACGGGAGTGCTATTTGCACTGTGTATGGCAATGAGAGCGCAATAGTGACTTTCCTTACCAGAAAACAACTCTTGCTCATAGGACAAAAAACTGCATGTGACTTAACTCCATTTAGGCCTGGGAAACAAACTCTAGCTCGCCTTACAAGAAACACACTCTGCTTTTGAGAAAAGAGAAGTATTCTACTCTAATGTGTTTCCTATGGGGTCCAAACAGTGAGCTTGCTCAGAACAAAAGAACTGTGCTTCCTACACACACGGACCATATGTAGTTCAACTCTGCTTAGGAAACTGACAAGAAAGGTATCTCTTCTTCAGTCCAATACACTGTGCTTTCTGGGAACAGACGCGAGTGCTATTTGCACTGTGTATGGCAATGAGAGCGCAATAGTGACTTTCCTTACCAGAAAACAACTCTTGCTCGTAGGACCAGAAACTGCATGTGATTCAACGCCATTTAGGACTGGGAAACAAAAGCTAGCTCGCCTTACAAGAAACGCACTCTGCTTTTGAGAAAAGAGCACTCTTCTAATCTACTGTGTTTCCTATGGGGTAAAAACAGTGAGCTTGCTCAGAACAAAAGAACTGTGCTTTTTACACACATGGACCATATCTAGCTCAACTCTGCTTATGAAACTGACAAGAACAGCAGCTCCTCTTCAGTCCAATACACTGTAATTGCTGGGAACAGACGCGAGTGCTATTTGCCCTGTGTATGGCAATGACAGCGCAATAGTGACTTTCCTTACCAGAAAACAAATCTTGCTCATAGGAACACAAACTGCATGTGATTCAACGCCATTTAGGACTGGGAAACAAATGCTAGCTCTCCTTACAAGAAACACTCTCTGCTTTTTAGAAAAGAGCACTCTTCTACTCTACTGTGTTTCCTATGGGGTCCAAACAGTGAGCTTGCTCAGAACAAAAGAACTGTGCTTCCTACACACATGGACCATATCTAGTTCAACTCTGCTTAGGAAACTGAAAAGCACAGTAGCTCCTGTTCAGTCCAATACACTGTACATGCTGGGAACAGACGCGAGTGCTATTTGCACTGTGTATGGCTTTTGGAGCACAATAGTGACTCTTCTTACCAGAAAACAACTCTTGCTCATAGGACCAAAAACTGCATGTGACTCAAATCCATTTAGGACTGGGAAACAAACGCGAGCTCGCCTTACAAGAAACACACTCTGCTTTAGAGAAAAGAGCACTCTTCTACTCTACTGTGTTTCCTATAGGGCCAGAACAGTGAGCTTGCTCAGAACATAATAACTGTGCTTCCTAAACACACGGGCCATATCTAGTTCAACTCTGCTTAGGAAACTGACAAGAACAGTAGCTCCTCTTCAGTCCGATACACTGTACTTGCTGGGAACAGACGCGAGTGCTATTTGCACTGTGTATGGCAAAGGGAGCGCAATAGTGACTTTCCTTACCAGAAAACAACTCTAGCTCGTAGGACCAGAAACTGCATGTGATTCAACTCCGTTTAGGACTGGGAAACAAACGATAGCTTGCCTTACAAAAAACACATTCTGCTTTTGAGAAAAGAGCACTCTTCTACTCTACTGTGTTTCCTGTTGGGTCCGAACAGTGAGCTTTCTCAGAACAAAAGAACTGTGCTTCCTACACACACAGCCATATCTAGTTCAATTCTGCTTAGGAACCTGACAAGAACAGTAGCTCCTCTTCAGTCCAATACACTGTACTGCTGGGAACAGACGCCAGTGCTATTTGTCCTGTGTATGACAATGGCAGCGCAATAGTGACTATTCTTATCATAAAACAACTGTTGCTCGTAGGACCAGAAACTGCATGTGATTCAACTCCATTTAGGACTAGGAAACAAACGCTAGCTCGCCTTACAAGAAACACACTCTGCTTTTGAGAAAAGAGCACTCTTCTACTCTACTGTGTTTCCTATAGGGCCAGAACAGTGAGCTTGCTTAGAACATAAGAACTGTGCTTTCTACACACACGGTCCTTATCTAGTTCAACTCTTCTTAGGAAACTGACAAGAACAATAGCTCCTCTTCAGTCCAATACACTGTACTTGCTGGGAACAGACGCCAGTGCTATTTGCACTGTGTATGGCAATGGGAGCGCAATAGTGACTTTCCTTACCAGAAAACAACTGTTGCTCGTAGGACCAGAAACTGCATGTGATTCAACTCCGTTTAGGACTGAGAAACAAATGCTAGCTCGCCTTACATGAAACACTCTCTGCTTTTGAGAAAAGAGCACTCTTCTTCTCTACTGTGTTTCCTATAGGGCCAGAACAGTGAGCTTGCTCAGAAAAAAAGAATTGTGCTTCCTACCCACACGGGCCATATCTAGTTCAACTCTTCTTAGGAAACTGACAAGAACAGTAGCTCCTCTTCAGTCCAATAAACTGTACTTGCTGGGAACAGACGGGAGGGCTATTTGTACTGTGTATGGCAATGGGAGCGCAATAGTGACTTTCCTTACCAGAAAACAACTCTTGCTCCTAGGACCAGAAACTGCATGTGATTCAACTCCATTTAGGACTGGGAAAGAAATGCTAGCTCGCCTTACAACAAACACACTGCTTTAGAGAAAAGAGCTCTCTTCTACTCTACTGTGTTTCCTATGGGGTCCAAACAGTGAGCTTGCTCAGAACAAAAGAACTGTGCTTCCTACACACACGGACTATATGTAGTTCAACTCTCCTTAGGAAACTGACAAGAACAGTAGCTCCTCTTCAGTCCAATACACTGTACTTGATGGGAACAGACGCGAGTGCCATTTACACTGTGTATGGCAAGGAGAGCGCAATAGTAACTTTCCTTACCAGAAAACAACTCTTGCTCGTAGGACCAAAAACTGCATGTGATTCAACGCCATTTAGGACTGGGAAACAAATGCTAGCTGGCCTTACAAGAAACACACTCTGCTTTTGAGAAAAAAGCACTCTTCTACTCTACTGTGTTTCCTATGGGGTCCAAACAGTGAGCTTGCTCAGAACAAAAGAACTGTGCTTCCTACACACACGGACCATATGTAGTTCAACTCTGCTTAGGAAACTGACAAGAAAGGTATCTCCTCTTCAGTCCAATACACTGTGCTTTCTGGGAACAGACGCGAGTGCTATTTGCACTGTGTATGGCAATGAGAGCGCAATAGTGACTTTCCTTACCAGAAAACAACTCTTGCTCGTAGGACCAGAAACTGCTTGTGATTCAACGCCATTTAGGACTGGGAAACAAAAGCTAGCTCGCCTTACAAGAAACGCACTCTGCTTTTGAGAAAAGAGCACTCTTCTAATCTACTGTGTTTCCTATGGGGTAAAAACAGTGAGCTTGCTCAGAACAAAAGAACTGTGCTTTTTACACACATGGACCATATCTAGCTCAACTCTGCTTATGAAACTGACAAGAACAGCAGCTCCTCTTCAGTCCAATACACTGTAATTGCTGGGAACAGACGCGAGTGCTATTTGCCCTGTGTATGGCAATGACAGCGCAATAGTGACTTTCCTTACCAGAAAACAAATCTTGCTCATAGGAACACAAACTGCATGTGATTCAACGCCATTTAGGACTGGGAAACAAATGCTAGCTCTCCTTACAAGAAACACTCTCTGCTTTTTAGAAAAGAGCACTCTTCTACTCTACTGTGTTTCCTATGGGGTCCAAACAGTGAGCTTGCTCAGAACAAAAGAACTGTGCTTCCTACACACATGGACCATATCTAGTTCAACTCTGCTTAGGAAACTGAAAAGCACAGTAGCTCCTGTTCAGTCCAATACACTGTACATGCTGGGAACAGACGCGAGTGCTATTTGCACTGTGTATGGCTTTTGGAGCACAATAGTGACTCTTCTTACCAGAAAACAACTCTTGCTCATAGGACCAAAAACTGCATGTGACTCAAATCCATTTAGGACTGGGAAACAAACGCGAGCTCGCCTTACAAGAAACACACTCTGCTTTAGAGAAAAGAGCACTCTTCTACTCTACTGTGTTTCCTATAGGGCCAGAACAGTGAGCTTGCTCAGAACATAATAACTGTGCTTCCTAAACACACGGGCCATATCTAGTTCAACTCTGCTTAGGAAACTGACAAGAACAGTAGCTCCTCTTCAGTCCGATACACTGTACTTGCTGGGAACAGACGCGAGTGCTATTTGCACTGTGTATGGCAAAGGGAGCGCAATAGTGACTTTCCTTACCAGAAAACAACTCTAGCTCGTAGGACCAGAAACTGCATGTGATTCAACTCCGTTTAGGACTGGGAAACAAACGATAGCTTGCCTTACAAAAAACACATTCTGCTTTTGAGAAAAGAGCACTCTTCTACTCTACTGTGTTTCCTGTTGGGTCCGAACAGTGAGCTTTCTCAGAACAAAAGAACTGTGCTTCCTACACACACAGCCATATCTAGTTCAATTCTGCTTAGGAACCTGACAAGAACAGTAGCTCCTCTTCAGTCCAATACACTGTACTGCTGGGAACAGACGCCAGTGCTATTTGTCCTGTGTATGACAATGGCAGCGCAATAGTGACTATTCTTATCATAAAACAACTGTTGCTCATAGGACCAGAAACTGCATGTGATTCAACTCCATTTAGGACTAGGAAACAAACGCTAGCTCGCCTTACAAGAAACACACTCTGCTTTTGAGAAAAGAGCACTCTTCTACTCTACTGTGTTTCCTATAGGGCCAGAACAGTGAGCTTGCTTAGAACATAAGAACTGTGCTTTCTACACACACGGTCCTTATCTAGTTCAACTCTTCTTAGGAAACTGACAAGAACAATAGCTCCTCTTCAGTCCAATACACTGTACTTGCTGGGAACAGACGCCAGTGCTATTTGCACTGTGTATGGCAATGGGAGCGCAATAGTGACTTTCCTTACCAGAAAACAACTGTTGCTCGTAGGACCAGAAACTGCATGTGATTCAACTCCGTTTAGGACTGAGAAACAAATGCTAGCTCGCCTTACATGAAACACTCTCTGCTTTTGAGAAAAGAGCACTCTTCTTCTCTACTGTGTTTCCTATAGGGCCAGAACAGTGAGCTTGCTCAGAAAAAAAGAATTGTGCTTCCTACCCACACGGGCCATATCTAGTTCAACTCTTCTTAGGAAACTGACAAGAACAGTAGCTCCTCTTCAGTCCAATAAACTGTACTTGCTGGGAACAGACGGGAGGGCTATTTGTACTGTGTATGGCAATGGGAGCGCAATAGTGACTTTCCTTACCAGAAAACAACTCTTGCTCCTAGGACCAGAAACTGCATGTGATTCAACTCCATTTAGGACTGGGAAAGAAATGCTAGCTCGCCTTACAACAAACACACTGCTTTAGAGAAAAGAGCTCTCTTCTACTCTACTGTGTTTCCTATGGGGTCCAAACAGTGAGCTTGCTCAGAACAAAAGAACTGTGCTTCCTACACACACGGACTATATGTAGTTCAACTCTCCTTAGGAAACTGACAAGAACAGTAGCTCCTCTTCAGTCCAATACACTGTACTTGATGGGAACAGACGCGAGTGCCATTTACACTGTGTATGGCAAGGAGAGCGCAATAGTAACTTTCCTTACCAGAAAACAACTCTTGCTCGTAGGACCAAAAACTGCATGTGATTCAACGCCATTTAGGACTGGGAAACAAATGCTAGCTGGCCTTACAAGAAACACACTCTGCTTTTGAGAAAAGAGCACTCTTCTACTCTACTGTGTTTCCTATGGGGTCCAAACAGTGAGCTTGCTCAGAACAAAAGAACTGTGCTTCCTACACACATGGACCATATCTAGTTCAACTCTGCTTAGGAAACTGACAAGAACAGTAGCTCCTATTCAGTCCAATACACTGTAATTGCTTGGAACAGACCCGAGTGAAATTTGCACTGTGTATGGCATTTGGAGCACAATAGTGACTCTTCTTACCAGAAAACAACTCTTGCTCGTAGGACAAAAAACTGCATGTGACTCAACTCCATTTAGGACTGGGAAACAAACTCTAGCTCGCCTTACAAGAAACACACTCTGCTTTAGAGAAAAGAGCACTCTTCTACTCTACTGTGTTTCCTAAAGGGCCAGAACAGTGAGCTTGCTCAGAACATAATGAGTGTGCTTCCTAAACACACGGGCCATATCTAGTTCAACTCTGCTTAGGAAACTGACAAGAACAGTAGCTCCTCTTCAGTCTGATACACTGTACTTGCTGGGAACAGACGCGAGTGCTAATTGCACTGTGTATGGCAAAGGGAGCGCAATAGTGACTTTCCTTACCAGAAAACAACTCTTGCTCATAGGACCAGAAACTGCATGTGATTCAACTCCATTTAGGACTGGGAAACAAATGCTAGCTCGCCTTACAAGAAACACACTCTGCTTTTGAGAAAAGGGCACTCTTCTAGTCTACTGTGTTTCCTATAGGGCCAAAACAGTAAGCTTGCTCAGAAAAACCTAACTGTGCTTCCTACACACACGGCCATATTTAGTTCAATTCTGCTTAGGAACCTGACAAGAACAGTAGATCCTCTTGGGTCCAATACTCTGTACTTGCTGGGAACAGACACCAGTGCTATTTGTCCTGTGTATGGCAATGGCAGCGCAATAGTGACTATTCTTACCATAAAAAAACTCTTGCTCGTAGGACCAGAAACTGCATGTGATTCAACTCCATTTAGGACTGGGAAACAAACGCTAGCTCGCCTTACAAGAAACACACTGCTTTAGAGAAAAGTGCACTCTTCTACTCTACTGTGTTTCCTACAGGCCAGAACAGTGAACTTGCTCAGAACAAAAGAACTGTGCTTCCCACACACGGGCCATATATAGTTCAACTCTTCTTAGGAAACTGACAAGCACAGTAGATCCTCTTCAGTCCAATAGACTGTACTTGCTGGGTACAGACACCAGTGCTATTTGCACTGTGTATGGCAATTCGAGCACAATAGTGACTCGTCTTACCAGAAAACAACTCTTGCTCATAGGACAAAAAACTGCATGTGACTCAACTCCATTTAGGACTGGGAAACAAACTCTAGCTGCTTTACAAGAAACACACTCTGCTTTTGAGAAAAGAGCACTCTTCTACTCTACTGTGTGTCCTATAGGGCCAGAACAGTGAGCTTGCTCAGAACAAGAGAACTGTGCTTCCTACACACACGGGCCATATCTAGTTCAACTCTTCTTAAGAAACTGACAAGAACAGTAGCTCCTCTTCAGTCCAATACACTGTACTTGCTGGGAAAAGACTGGAGGGCTATTTGCACTGTTTATGGCAATGGGAGTGCAATATTGACTTTCCTTACCAGAAAACAACTCTTGCTCGTAGGACCAGAAACTGCATGTGATTCCACTCCATTAATGAATGGGAAAAAAACGCTAGCTCGCCTTAAAAGACACACTCTGCTTTTGAGAAAAAAGCACTCGTCTACTCTACTGTGTTTCCTATGGGGTCCGAACAGTGAGCTTGCTCAGAACAAAAGAACTGTGCTTCCTACACACATGGATCATATCTAGTTCAACTCTTCTTAGGAAACTGACAAGAACAGTAGCTCCTCTTCAGTCCAGTACACTGTACTTGCTGGGAAAAGACGCATGTGCTATTTGCATTGTGTATGGCATTGGGAGCACAATAGTGACTTTCCTACCAGAAAACAACTCTTGCTCGTAGGACCAGAAACTGCATGTGATTCAACTCCATTTAGGACTGGGAAACAAACACTAGCTCGCCTTACAAGAAACACACTGCTTTAGAAAAGAGCACTTTTCTACTCTACTGTGTTTCCTATGGGGTCCATACAGTGAGCTTGATCAGAACAAAAGAACTGTGCTTCCTACACACATGGACCATATGTAGTTCAACTCTGCTTAGGAAACTGACAAGAACAGTAGCTCCTCTTCAGTCCAATACACTGTACTTGCTGGGAACAGACGCAAGTGCTATTTACACTGAGTATGACAATGAGAGCGCAATAGTGACTTTCCTTACCAGAAAACAACTCTTGCTTGTAGGACCACAAACTGCATGTGATTCAACGCCATTTAGGACTGGGAAACAAATGCTAGCTCACCTTACAAGAAACACACTGTGCTTTTGAGAAAAGAGCACTCTTCTACTCTACTGTGTTTCCTATAGGTTCAGAACAGTGAGCTTGCTCAGAAAATAATAACAGTGCTTCCTAAACACACGTGCCATATCTAATTGAACTCTTCTTAGGAAAATGACAAGAACAGTAGCTCCTCTTCATTCTGATACACTGTACTTGCTGGGAACAGACGCGAGTGCTATTTGCACTGAGTATGGCAAAGGGAGCAGAATAGTGACTTTCCTTACCAGAAAACAACTCTTGATCGTAGGACCAGAAACTGCATGTGATTCAACTCCATTTAGGACTGGGAAACAATGGCTAGCTCGCCTTACAAGAAACACAATCTGCTTTTGAGGTAAGAGCTCTCTTCTACACTACTGTGTTTGCTATAGGGCCAAAACAGTGAGCTTGCTCAGAACAAAAGAACTGTGCTTCCTACACACACGGCCATATTTAGTTCAATTCTGCTTATAAATCTGACAAGAACAGTAGATCCTCTTCAGTCCAATACACTGTACTTCCTGGGAACAGACGCCAGTGCTATTTGTTCTGTGTATGGCAATGGCAGCGCAATATTGACTATTCATAACATAAAAAAACTCTTGCTCCTAGGACCAGAAACTGCATGTGATTCAAGTCCATTTAGGACTGGGAAACAAACGCTAGCTCTCCTTACAAGAAACACACTCTGCTTTAGAAAAAGAGCACTCTTCTACTCTACTGTGTTTCCTACAGGGCCAGAACAGTAGGCTTGCTCAGAACAAAAGAACTGTGCTTCCTACACACACGGGCCATATCTAGTTCAACTCTGCTTAGGAAACAAACAAGAACAGTAGCTCCTCTTCAGTCGAATACACTGCACTTGTGGGGAACAGACGCGAGTGCTATTTGCACTGTGTATGGCAATTGGAACACAATAGTGACTTGTCTTACCAGAAAACAACACTTGCTCGTAGCAAAAAAACTGCATGTGACTCAACTCCATTTAGGACTGGGAAACAAACTCTAGCTCGCCTTACAAGAAACACACTCTGCTTTTGAGAAAAGAGCACTCTTCTACTCTACTGTGTTTCCTATAGGGCCAGAACAGTGAGCTTGCTCAGAAAAAAGGAACTGTACTTCCTAAACACACGGGCCATATCTAGTTCAACTCTGCTTAGGAAACTGAGAAGAACAGTAGCTCCTCTTCAGTCCAATACACTGTACGTGCTGGGAACAGACGGGAAGGCTATTTGCACTGTGTATGGCAATGGGAGCGCAATAATGACTTTCCTTACCAGAAAACAACTCTTGCTCGTAGGACCAGAAACTGCATGTGATTCCACTCCATTTAGGACTGGGAAACAAACGCTAGCTTGCCTTACAAGAAACACACTCTGCTTTAGAGAAAAGAGCACTCTTCTACTCTACTGTGTTCCTATGGGGTCCAAACAGTGAGCTTGTTCAGAACAAAAGAACTATACTTCCTACACACAGGGACCATATCTAGTTCAACTCTGTTTAGTAAACTGACAAGAATAGCAGCTCCTCTTCAGTCCAATACACTGTTCCTGCTGGGAACAGACGCCAGTGCTATTTGTCCTGTATGTGGCAATGGCAGCGCAATAGTGACTATTCTTACCATAAAACAACTCTTGCTCGTAGGACCACAAACTGCATGTGATTCCACTCCATTTATTACTGGGAAACAAACGCTAGCTCGCCTTACAAGAAACACACTCTGCTTTTGAGAAAAGAGCACTCTTCTACTCTACTGTTTTTCCTATGGGGTCCAAACAGTGTGCTTGGTCAGAACAAAAGAACTGTGCTTCCTACACACATGGACCATATCTAGTTCAACTCTGCTTAGGAAACTGACAAGAACAGTAGCTCCTATTCAGTCCAATACACTGTACTTACTGGGAACAGACGCGAGTGCTATTTGCACTGTGTATGGCATTTAGAGCGCAATAGTGACTCTTCTTACCAGAAAACAACTCTTGCTCGTAGGACCAAAAACTGTCTGTGACTCAACTCCATTTAGGACTGGGAAACAAACGCGAACTGGCCTTACAAGAAACACACTCTGCTTTAGAGAAAAGAGCACTCATATACTCTACTGTGTTTCCTGTAGGGCCAGAACAGTGAGCTTGCTCAGAACAAAAGAACTGTGCTTCCTACACACACGGGCCATATCTAGTTCAACTCTGCTTAGGAAACTGACAAGAACAGTAGCTCCTCTTCAGTTCAATACACTGTACTTGCTGAGAACAGACGCGAGTGCTATTTGCACTGTGTATGGCAATGGGAGCACAATAGTGACTTTTCTTACCAGAAAACAACTCTTGCTCGTAGGACGAGAAACTGCATGTGATTCAACTCCATTTAGGCCTGGGAAACAAATGCTAGCTCGCCTTACATGAAACACACTCTGCTTTTGAGAAAAGAGCACTCTTCTACTCTACTGTGTTTCCTATGGGGTCCAAAGAGTGAGCTTGCTCAGAACAAAAGAACTGTGCTTCCTACACACACGGGCCATATCTAGTTCAACTCTGATTAGGAAACAAACAAGAACAGTAGCTCCTCTTCAGTCCAATACACTGTGCTTGCTGGGAACAGACACCAGTGCTATTTGTCCTGTGTATGGCAATGGCAGCGCAATAGTGACTATTCTTACCATAAAACAACTCTTGCTCGTAGGACCAGAAACTGCATGTGATTCCACTCCATTTAGGACTGGGACACAAACACTAGCTCGCCTTACAAGAAACACACTCTGCTTTAGAGAAAAGAGCATTCTTCTACTCTACTGTGTTTCCTATGGGGTCCAAACAGTGAGCTTGCTCAGAACAAAAGAACTGTGCTTCCTACATACGAGGACCATATGTAGTTCAACTCTGCTTAGGAAACTGACAAGAACAGTAGCTCCTATTCAGTCCAATACTCTGTACTTGCTGGGAACAGACGCCAGTGCTATTTGTCCTGTATATGGCAATGGCAGCGCAATAGTGACTATTCTTATCATAAAACAACTCTTGCTCGTAGGACCACAAACTGCATGTAATTCCACTCCATTTAGGACTGGGAAACAAACGCTAGCTCGCCTTACAAGAAACACACTCTGCTTTTGAGAAAAGAGCACTCTTCTACTCTACTGTGTTTCCTATGGGGTCCAAACAGTGATCTTGGTCAGAACAAAAGAACTGTGCTTCCTACACACATGGACCATATCTAGTTCAACTCTGCTTAGGAAACTGACAAGAACAGTAGCTCCTATTCAGTCCAATACACTGTACTTGCTGGGAACAGACGCGAGTGCTATTTGCACTGTGTATGGCATTTAGAGCGCAATAGTGACTCTTCTTACCAGAAAACAACTCTTGCTCGTAGGACCAAAAACTGTCTGTGACTCAACTCCATTTAGGACTGGGAAACAAACGCGAGCTGGCCTTACAAGAAAAACACTCTCCTTTTGAGAAAAGAGCACTCTTCTACTCTACTGTGTTTCCTATGTGTTCCGAAAAGTGAGCTTGCTCAGAACAAAAAAACTGTGCTTCCTACACACACGGCCATATCTCGTTCAAGTCTGCTTAGGAACCTGACAAGAATAGTAGATCTTCTTCAGTCCAATACACTGTACTTGCTGGGAACAGACGCCAGGGATATTTGTCCTGTGTAGGGCAATGGCAGCGCAATAGTGACTCTTCTTACCAGAAAACAACTCTTGCTCGTAGGACCAGAAACTGCATGTGATTCAACTCTATTTAGGACTGGGAAACAAACTCTAGCTCGCTTTACAAGAAACACACTCTGCTTTTGAGAAAAGAGCACTCTTCTACTCTACTGTGTTTCCTATTGGGTCAGAACAGTGAGCTTGCTCAGAAAAAAGGAACTGTACTTGCTAAACACACGGGCCATATCTAGTTCAACTCTGCTTAGGAAACTGAGAAGAACAGTAGCTCCTATTCTGTCCAATACACTGTACTTGCTGGGAACAGACGGGAAGGCTATTTGCACTGTGTATGGCAATGGGAGCGCAATAGTGACTTTTCTTACCAGAAAACAACTCTTGCTCGTAGGACCACACACTGCATGTGATTACACTCCATTTAGGACTGGGAAACAAACGCTAGCTCGCCTTACAAGAAACACACTCTGCTTTAGAGAAAAGAGCACTCTTGTACTCTACTGTGTTTCCTATGGGGTCCAAACAGTGAGCTTGTTCAGAACAAAAGAACTATGCTTCCTACACACACGGACCATATCTAGTTCCACTCTGCTTAGTAAACTGACAAGAACAGTAGCTCCTATTCAGTCCAATACACTGTACTTGCTGGGAAAAGACGCGAGTGCTATTTGTCTTGTGTAGGGCAATGGGAGCGCAATAGTGACTTTCCTTACCAGAAAACAACTCTTGTTCTTAGAACCAGAAACTGCATGTGATTCAACTCCATTTAGGAATAGGAAACAAACGCTAGCTCGCCTTACAAAAACACACTCTGCTTTTGAGAAAAGAGCACTCTTATACTCTACTGTGTTTCCTGTAGGGCCAGAAGAGTGAGCTTGCTCAGAACAAAAGAACTGTGCTTTCTACACACGGGCCATATCTAGTTCCACTCTGCTTAGGAAACTGACAAGAACAGTAGCTCCTCTTCAGTCCGATACACTGTACGTGCTGGGTACAGACACAAGAGCTATTTGCACTATGTATGGCAAGGGGAGCGCAATAGTGACTTTCCTTACCAGAAATCAACTCTTGCTCTTAGGACCAGAAACTGCATGTGATTCCACTCCATTTAGGACTGGGAAACAAACGCTAGCTCGCCTTACAAGAAATACACTCTGCATTTGAGAAAAGAGCACTCTTCTACTCTACTGTGTTTCCTATGGTGTCCAAACAGTGAGCTTGCTCAGAACAAAAGAACTGTGCTTCCTACACACACGGCCATATCTAGTTCAATTCTGTTTAGGAACCTGACAAGAACAGTAGATCCTCTTCAGTCCAATACACTGTACTTGCTGGGAACAGACGAGGGTGCTATTTGTCCTGTGTATGGCAATGGCAGCGCAATAATGACTCTTCTTACCAGAAAACAACTCTTGCTTGAGGGACCAGAATCTGCATGTGATTCAACTCCATTTAGACTGGGAAACAAAAGCTGGCTCACCTTACAAGAAACACACTGTGCTTTAGAGAAAAGAGCACTCTTCTACTGTACTGTGTTTCCTAAGGGGTCCGAACCGTGAGCTTGCTCAGAACAAAAGAACTGTGCTTCCTACACACATGGGCCATATCTAGTTCAACTCTGCTTATGAAACTGGCAAGAACAATAGCTCCTCTTCCTTCCAATACACAGTACTTGCAGGGAACAGACGCGAGTGCTATTTGCACTGTGTTTGGCAATGGGAGCGCAATAGTGACTTTCCTTACCAGAAAACTACTCTTGCTCGTAGGACAAAAAAGTGCATGTGACTCAACTCCATTTAGGACTAGGAAACAATCGCTAGCTCGACTTCCGAGAAACACACTCTGCTTTTGAGAAAAGAGCACTTTTCTACTCTACTGTGTTTCCTATAGAGCCAGAAGAGTGATCTTGCTCAGAACATTAAGACTGTGCTTCCTACACACACGGCCATATCTAGTTCAATTCTGCTTAGGAACCTGACAAGAACAGTAGATCCTCTTCTGTACAATACACTGTACTTGCTGGGAACAGACGCCAGTGCTATTTGTCCTGTGTATGGCAATGGCAGTGCAATAGTGACTCTTCTTACCATAAAACAACTCTTGCTCGTAGGACTAGAAACTGCATGTGATTCATGTCCATTTAGGACTGGGAAACAAACGCTAGCTCGCCTTACAAGAAACACACTCTGCTTTAGGGAAAAGAGCACTCTTCTACTCTATTGTGTTTCCTATAGGGCCAGAACAGTGAGCTTTCTCAGAACAAAAGAACTGTGCTTCCTACACACGGGCCATAACTAGTTCAACTCTGCTTAGAAAACTGACAAGAACAGTAGCTCCTCTTCAGTCCGATACACTGTACTTGCTGGGAACAAACTCGAGTGCTATTTGCACTGTGTATGGCAATGGGAGCACAATAGTGACTTTCCTTACCAGAAAACAACTCTTGCTCGTAGGACCAGAAACTGCATGTGATTCAACTCCATTTAGGACTGGGAAACAAATGCTAGCTCGCCTTACAAGAAACACACTCTGCTTTTGAGAAAAGAGCACTCTTCTACTGTACTGTGTTTCCTATGGGGTCCGAACAGTGAGCTTGCTCAGAACAAAAAAAACTGTGCTTTCTACACACACGGGCCATATCTAGTTCAACTCTGCTTAGGAAACAAACAAGAACAGTAGCTCCTCTTCAGTCCGATACACTGAACTTGCGGGGAACAGACGCGAGTGCTATTTGCACTGTGTTTGGCATTGGAGCACAATAGTGACTCGTCTAACCAGAAAACAACTCTTGCTCGTAGGACAAAAAACTGCATGTGACTCAACTCCATTTAGGACTGGGAAACAAACGCTAGCACGCCTTACATGAAACACACTCTGGTTTTGAGAAAAGAGCACTCTTCTACTCTACTGTGTTTCCTATGGGGTCCGAACAGTGAGCTTGCTCAGAACAAAAGAACTGTGCTTCCTACACACACGGCCATATCTAGTTCAACTCTGCTTAGTAAACTGACAAGAACAATAGCTCCTCTTCCTTCCAATACACTGTACTTGCAGGCAACAGACGCGAGTGCTATTTGCACTGTGTATGGCAATTGGAGCACAATAGTGACTTGTCTTACCAGAAAACAACTCTTGCTCGTAGGACAAAAAACTGCATGTGACTCAACTCCATTTAGGACTAGGAAACAAACGCTAGCTCGACTTCCAAGAAACACACTCTGCTTTTGAGAAAAGAACACTCTTCTACTCTACTGTGTTTCCTATAGAGCCAGAAGAGTGAACTTGCTCAGAACATTAGAACTGTGCTTCCTACACACACGGCCATATCTAGTTCAATTCTGCTTGGGAACCTGACAAGAACAGTACATCCTCTTCTGTACATTACACTGTACTTGCTGGGAACAGACGCCAGTGCTATTTGTCCTGTGTATGGCAATGGCAGCACAATAGTGACTCTTCTTACCAGAAAACAACCCTTGCTCGTAGGATTAGAAACTGCATGTGATTCAACTCCATTTAGGACTGGGAAACAAACGCTAGCTCGACTTACAAGAAACACACTCTGCTTTAGGGAAAAGAGCACTCTTCTACTCTATTGTGTTTCCTATAGGGCCAGAACAGTGAGCTTGCTCAGAACAAAAGAACTGTGCTTCCTACACACGGGCCATAACTAGTTCAACTCTGCTTAGGAAACTGACAAGAACAGTAGCTCCTCTTCAGTCCGATACACTGTACTTGCTGGGAACAGACGCCAGTGCTATTTGTCCTCTGTATGGCAATGGCAGCGCAATAGTGACTCTTCTTACCAGAAAACAACTCTTGCTTGTATGACCAGAAACTGCATGGGATTCAACTCCATTTAGGACTGGGAAACAAATGCTAGCTCGCCTTACATGAAACACACTCTGCTTTTGAGAAAAGAGCACTCTTCTACTCTACTGTGCTTCCTATGTGGTCCGAAAAGTGAGCTTGCTCAGAACAAAAGAACTGTGCTTCCTAAACACATGGGCCATATCTAGTTCAACTCTGCTTAGGAAACTGACAAGAACAATAGCCCCTCTTCCTTCCAATACACTGTACTTGCAGGGAACTGACGCGAGAGCTATTTGCACTGTGTATGGCAATTGGAGCTCAATAGTGACTTGTCTTACCAGAAAACAACTCTTGCTCATAGGACAAAAAACTGCATGTGACTCAACTCCATTGAGGACTGGGAAACAAATGCTAGCTCGAATTACAAGAAACACACTCTGCTTTTGAGAAAAGAGCACTCTTCTACTCTACTGTGTTTCCTATGGAGTCCGAACAGTGAGCTTGCTCAGAACAAACGAACTGTGCTTCCTACACACACGGCCATATCTAGTTCACTTCTGCTTAGGAATCTGACAAGAACAGTAGATCCTCTTCAGTCCAATACACTGTACTTGCTGGGAACAGACGCCAGTGCTATTTGTCCTGTGTATGGCAATGGCAGCGCAATAGTGACTCTTCTTACCAGAAAACAACTCTTGCTTGTAGGACCAGAAACTGCATGTGATTCAACTCCATTTAGGACTGGGAAACAAAAGCTAGCTCACCTTACAAGAAACATACTGTGCTTTAGAGAAAAGAGCACTCTTCTACTCTACTGTGTTTCCTATAGGGACAGAACAGTGAGCTTGCTCAGAACAAAAGAACTGTGCTTCCTACACACGGGCCATATCTAGTTCAACTCTGCTTAGGAAACTGACAAGAACAGTAGCTCCTCTTCAGTCCGATACACTGTACTTGCTGGGAACAGAGGCCAGTGCTATTTGCACTGTGTATGTCAATGGGAGCGCAATAGTGACTTTCCTTACCAGAAAACAACTCTTGCTCGTAAGACCAGAAACTGCATGAGATTCAACTCCATTTAGGACTGGGAAACAAATGCTAGCTCGCCTTACATGAAACACACTCTGCTTTTGAGAAAAGAGCACTCTTCTACTCTACTGTGTTTCCTATGGGGTCCGAACAGTGAGCTTGCTCAGAACAAAAGAACTGTGCTTCCTACACACACGGGCCATATCTAGTTCAACTCTGCTTAGTAAACTGACAAGAACAATAGCTCCTCTTCCTTCCAATACACTGTACTTGCAGGGAACAGATGCGAGTGCTATTTGCACTGTGTATGGCAATTGGAGCACAATAGTGACTTGTCTTACCAGAAAACAACTCTTGCTCGTAGGACAAAAAACTGCATGTGACTCAACTCCATTTAGGACTAGGAAACAAACGCTAGCTCGACTTCCAAGAAACACACTCTGCTTTTGAGAAAAGAGCACTCTTCTACTCTACTTTGTTTCCAATAGAGCCAGAAGAGTGAACTTGCTCAGAACATTAGAACTGTGCTTCCTACACACGGCCATATCTAGTTCAAGTCTGCTTAGGAACCTGACAAGAACAGTAGATCCTCTTCTGTACAATACACTGTACTTGCTGGGAACAGACGCCAGTGCTATTTGTCCTGTGTATGGCAATGGCAGCGCAATAGTGACTCTTCTTACCATAAAACAACCCTTGCTCGTAGGATTAGAAACTGCATGTGATTCAACTCCATTTAGGATGGAAACAAACGCTAGCTCGACTTACAAGTAACACACTCTGCTTTAGGGAAAAGAGCACTCTTCTACTCTATTGTGTTTCCTATAGGGCCAGAACAGTGAGCTTGCTCAGAACAAAAGAACTGTGCTTCCTACACACGGGCCATAACTAGTTCAACTCTGCTTAGGAAACTGACAAGAACAGTAGCTCCTATTCAGTCCGATACACTGTACTTGATGGGAACAGACGCGAGTGCTATTTGCACTGTGTATGGCAATTGGAGCACAATAGTGACATATCTTACCAGAAAACAACTCTTGCTCGTAGGAAAAAAACTGATTGTGACACAACTCCATTTAGGACTGGGAAACAAATGCTAGCTCGACTTCCAAGAAACACACTCTGCTTTTGAGAAAAGAGCACTCTTCTACTCTACTGTGTTTCCTATGTGTTCCGAACAGTGAGCTTGCTCAGAACAAAAAACTGTGCTTCCTACACACACGGCCATATCTAGTTCAATTCTGCTTAGCAACCTGACAAGAACAGTAGATCCTCTTCAGTCCAATACACTGTACTTGCTGGGAACAGACGCCAGTGCTATTTGTCCTGTGTATGGCAAAGGCAGCGCAATAGTGACTCTTCTTACCAGAAAACAACTCTTGCTCGTAGGACCAGAAACTGCATGTGATTCAACTCCATTTAGGACTGGGAAACAAACTCTAGCTCGCTTTACAAGAAACACACTCTGCTTTTGAGAAAAGAGCACTCTTCTACTCTACTGTGTTTCCTATAGGGCCAGAACAGTGAGCTTGCTCAGAAAAAAAGAACTGTACTTCCTACACACACGGGACATATCTAGTTCAACTCTGCTTAGGAAACCGAGAAGAACAGTAGCTCCTCTTCAGTCCAATACACTGTACTTGATGGGAACAGACGGGAGGGCTATTTGCACTGTGTATGGCAATGGGAGCACAATAGTGACTTTCCTTACCAGAAAACAACTCTTGCTCGTAGGACCAGAAACTGCATGTGATTCAACTCCATTTAGGACTGGGAAACAAACGGTAGCTCGCCTTACAAGAAACACACTCTGCTTTTGAGAAAAGAGCACTCTTCTACTCTACTGTGTTTCCTATGGGGTCCGAACAGTGAGCTTGCTCAGAACAAAAGAACTGTGCTTCCTACACACACGGCCATATCTAGTTCACTTCTGCTTAGGAACCTGACAAGAACAGTAGATCCTCTTCAGTCCAATACACTGTACTTGCTGGGAACAGACGCCAGGGCTATTTGTCCTGTGTATGGCAAAGGCAGCGCAATAGTGACTCTTCTTACCATAAAACAACCCTTGGTCGTAGGATTAGAAACTGCATGTGATTCAACTCCGTTTAGGACTGGGAAACAAACGCTAGCTCGCCTTACATGAAACACACTCTGCTTTTGAGAAAAGAGCACTCTTCTACTCTACTGTGTTTCCTATGGGGTCCGAACAGTGAGCTTGCTCAGAACAAAAGAACTGTGCTTCCTACACACACGGGCCATATCTAGTTCAACTCTGCTTAGTAAACTGACAAGAACAATAGCTCCTCTTCCCTCCAATACACTGTACTTGCAGGGAACAGATGCGAGTGCTATTTGCACTGTGTATGGCAATTGGAGCACAATAGTGACTGTCTTACCAGAAAACAACTCTTGCTCGTAGGACAAAAAACTGCATGTGACTCAACTCCATTTAGGACTAGGAAACAAACGCTAGCTCGACATCCAAGAAACACACTCTGCTTTTGAGAAAAGAGCACTCTTCTACTCTACTTTGTTTCCTATAGAGCCAGAAGAGTGAACTTGCTCAGAACATTAGAACTGTGCTTCCTACACACACGGCCATATCTAGTTCAAGTCTGCTTAGGAACCTGACAAGAACAGTAGATCCTCTTCTGTACAATACACTGTACTTGCTGGGAACAGACGCCAGTGCTATTTGTCCTGTGTATGGCAATGGCAGCTCAATAGTGACTCTTCTTACCATAAAACAACCCTTGCTCGTAGGATTAGAACCTGCATGTGATTCATGTCCATTTAGGACTGGGAAACAAACGCTAGCTCGCCTTACAAGAAACACACTCTGCTTTAGGGAAAAGAGCACTCTTCTACTCTATTGTGTTTCCTATAGGGCCAGAACAGTGAGCTTTCTCAGAACAAAAGAACTGTGCTTCCTACACACGGGCCATAACTAGTTCAACTCTGCTTAGAAAACTGACAAGAACAGTAGCTCCTCTTCAGTCCGATACACTGTACTTGCTGGGAACAAACTCGAGTGCTATTTGCACTGTGTATGGCAATGGGAGCGCAATAGTGACTTTCCTTACCAGAAAACAACTCTTGCTCGTAGGACCAGAAACTGCATGTGATTCAACTAAATTTAGGACTGGGAAACAAATGCTAGCTCGCCTTACAAGAAACACACTCTGCTTTTGAGAAAAGAGCACTCTTCTACTGTACTGTGTTTCCTATGGGGTCCGAACAGTGAGCTTGCTCAGAACAAAAAAACTGTGCTTTCTACACACACGGGCCATATCTAGTTCAACTCTGCTTAGGAAACAAACAAGAACAGTAGCTCCTCTTCAGTCCGATACACTGTACTTGCGGGGAACAGACGCGAGTGCTTTTTGCACTGTGTTTGGCATTGGAGCACAATAGTGACTCGTCTAACCAGAAAACAACTCTTGCTCGTAGGACAAAAAACTGCATGTGACTCAACTCCATTTAGGACTGGTAAACAAACGCTAGCACGCCTTACATGAAACACACTCTGGTTTTGAGAAAAGAGCACTCTTCTACTCTACTGTGTTTCCTATGGGGTCCGAAGAGTGAGCTTGCTCAGAACAAAAGAACTGTGCTTCCTACACACACGGGCCATATCTAGTTCAACTCTGCTTAGTAAACTGACAAGAACAATAGCTCCTCTTCCTTCCAATACACTGTACTTGCAGGCAACAGACGCGAGTGCTATTTGCACTGTGTATGGCAATTGGAGCACAATAGTGACTTGTCTTACCAGAAAACAACTCTTGCTCGTAGGACAAAAAACTGCATGTGACTCAACTCCATTTAAGACTAGGAAACAAACGCTAGCTCGACTTCCAAGAAACACACTCTGCTTTTGAGAAAAGAACACTCTTCTACTCTACTGTGTTTCCTATAGAGCCAGAAGAGTGAACTTGCTCAGAACATTAGAACTGTGCTTCCTACACACACGGCCATATCTAGTTCAATTCTGCTTGGGAACCTGACAAGAACAGTACATCCTCTTCTGTACATTACACTGTACTTGCTGGGAACAGACGCCAGTGCTATTTGTCCTGTGTATGGCAATGGCAGCACAATAGTGACTCTTCTTACCAGAAAACAACCCTTGCTCGTAGGATTAGAAACTGCATGTGATTCAACTCCATTTAGGACTGGGAAACAAACGGTAGCTCGACTTACAAGAAACACACTCTGCTTTAGGGAAAAGAGCACTCTTCTACTCTATTGTGTTTCCTATAGGGCCAGAACAGTGAGCTTGCTCAGAACAAAAGAACTGTGCTTCCTACACACGGGCCATAACTAGTTCAATTCTGCTAAGGAACCTGACAAGAACAGTAGATCCTCTTCAGTCCAATACACTGTACGTGCTGGGAACAGACGCCAGTGCTATTTGTCCTGTGTATGGCAATGGCAGCGCAATAGTGACTCTTCTTACCAGAAAACAACTCTTGCTTGTAGGACCAGAAACTGCATGTGATTCAACTCCATTTAGGACTGGAAAACAAAAGCTAGCTCACCTTACAAGAAACACACTCTGCTTTAGATAAAAGAGCACTCTTCTACTCTACTGTGTTTACTATAGGGCCGGAACAGTGAGCTTGCTCAGAACAAAAGAACTGTGCTTCCTACACACGGGCCATATCTAGTTCAACTCTGCTTAGGAAACTGACAAGAACAGTAAATCCTCTTCAGTCCGATACACTGTACTTGCTGGGAACAGACGCGAGTGCTATTTGCACTGTGTATGTCAATGGGAGCGCAATAGTGACTTTCCTCACCAGAAAACAACTCTTGCTCGTAAGACCAGAAACTGCATGAGATTCAACTCCATTTAGGACTGGGAAACAAATGCTAGCTCGCCTTACATGAAACACACTCTGCTTTTGAGAAAAGAGCACTCTTCTACTCTACTGTGCTTCCTATGTGGTCCGAACAGTGAGCTTGCTCAGAACAAAAGAACTGTGCTTCCTAAAAACATGGGCCATATCTAGTTCAACTCTGCTTAGGAAACTGACAAGAACAATAGCCCCTCTTCCTTCCAATACACTGTACTTGCAGGGAACTGACGCGAGAGCTATTTGCACTGTGTATGGCAATTGGAGCACAATAGTGACTTGTCTTACCAGAAAACAACTCTTGCTCATAGGACAAAAAACTGCATGTGACTCAACTCCATTGAGGACTGGGAAACAAATGCTAGCTCGAATTACAAGAAACACACTCTGCTTTTGAGAAAAGAGCACTCTTCTACTCTACTGTGTTTCCTATGGGGTCCGAACAGTGAGCTTGCTCAGAACAAAAGAACTGTGCTTCCTACACACACGGCCATATCAAGTTCACTTCTGCTTAGGAACCTGACAAGAACAGTAGATCCTCTTCAGTCCAATACACTGTACTTGCTGGGAACAGACGCCAGTGCTATTTGTCCTGTGTATGGCAATGGCAGCGCAATAGTGACTCTTCTTACCAGAAAACAACTCTTGCTTGTAGGACCAGAAACTGCATGTGATTCAACTCCATTTAGGACTGGGAAACAAAAGCTAGCTCACCTTACAAGAAACACACTCTGCTTTAGAGAAAAGAGCACTCTTCTACTCTACTGTGTTTCCTATAGGGACAGAACAGTGAGCTTGCTCAGAACAAAAGAACTGTGCTTCCTACACACGGGCCATATCTAGTTCAACTCTGCTTAGGAAACTGACAAGAACAGTAGCTCCTCTTCAGTCCGATACACTGTACTTGCTGGGAACAGAGGCCAGTGCTATTAGCACTGTGTATGTCAATGGGAGCGCAATAGTGACTTTCCTTACCAGAAAACAACTCTTGCTCGTAAGACCAGAAACTGCATGAGATTCAACTCCATTTAGGACTGGGAAACAAATGCTAGCTTGCCTTACATGAAACACACTCTGCTTTTGAGAAAAGAGCACTCTTCTACTCTACTGTGTTTCCTATGGGGTCCGAACAGTGAGCTTGCTCAGAACAAAAGAACTGTGCTTCCTACACACACGGGCCATATCTAGTTCAACTCTGCTTAGTAAACTGACAAGAACAATAGCTCCTCTTCCTTCCAATACACTGTACTTGCAGGGAACAGACGGGAGTGCTATTTGCACTGTGTATGGCAATTGGAGCACAATAGTGACTTGTCTTACCAGAAAACAACTCTTGCTCGTAGGACAAAAAACTGCATGTGACTCAACTCCATTTAGGACTAGGAAACAAACGCTAGCTCGACTTCCAAGAAACACACTCTGCTTTTGAGAAAAGAGCACTCTTCTACTCTACTTTGTTTCCTATAGAGCCAGAAGAGTGAACTTGCTCAGAACATTAGAACTGTGCTTCCTAAACACAGCCATATCTAGTTCAAGTCTGCTTAGGAACCTGACAAGAACAGTAGATCCTCTTCTGTACAATACACTGTACTTGCTGGGAACAGACGCCAGTGCTATTTGTCCTGTGTATGGCAATGGCAGCGCAATAGTGACACTTCTTACCATAAAACAACCCTTGCTCGTAGGATTAGAAACTGCATGTGATTCAACTCCATTTAGGATGGGAAACAAACGCTAGCTCGACTTACAAGTAACACACTCTGCTTTAGGGAAAAGAGCACTCTTCTACTCTATTGTGTTTCCTATAGGGCCAGAACAGTGAGCTTGCTCAGAACAAAAGAACTGTGCTTCCTACACACGGGCCATAACTAGTTCAACTCTGCTTAGGAAACTGACAAGAACAGTAGCTCCTATTCAGTCCGATACACTGTACTTGATGGGAACAGACGCGAGTGCTATTTGCACTGTGTATGGCAATTGGAGCACAATAGTGACATATCTTACCAGAAAACAACTCTTGCTCGTAGGAAAAAAACTGATTGTGACACAACTCCATTTAGGACTGGGAAACAAATGCTAGCTCGACTTCCAAGAAACACACTCTGCTTTTGAGAAAAGAGCACTCTTCTACTCTACTGTGTTTCCTATGTGTTCCGAACAGTGAGCTTGCTCAGAACAAAAAACTGTGCTTCCTACACACACGGCCATATCTAGTTCAATTCTGCTTAGCAACCTGACAAGAACAGTAGATCCTCTTCAGTCCAATACACTGTACTTGCTGGGAACAGACGCCAGTGCTATTTGTCCTGTGTATGGCAAAGGCAGCGCAATAGTGACTCTTCTTACCAGAAAACAACTCTTGCTCGTAGGACCAGAAACTGCATGTGATTCAACTCCATTTAGGACTGGGAAACAAACTCTAGCTCGCTTTACAAGAAACACACTCTGCTTTTGAGAAAAGAGCACTCTTCTACTCTACTGTGTTTCCTATAGGGCCAGAACAGTGAGCTTGCTCAGAAAAAAAGAACTGTACTTCCTACACACACGGGACATATCTAGTTCAACTCTGCTTAGGAAACCGAGAAGAACAGTAGCTCCTCTTCAGTCCAATACACTGTACTTGATGGGAACAGACGGGAGGGCTATTTGCACTGTGTATGGCAATGGGAGCACAATAGTGACTTTCCTTACCAGAAAACAACTCTTGCTCGTAGGACCAGAAACTGCATGTGATTCAACTCCATTTAGGACTGGGAAACAAACGCTAGCTCGCCTTACAAGAAACACACTCTGCTTTTGAGAAAAGAGCACTCTTCTACTGTACTGTGCATCCTATGGGGTCCGAACAGAGAGCTTGCTCAGAACAAAAGAACTGTGCTTCCTACACACACGTCCATATCTATTTCAATTCTGCTTAGGAACCTGACAAGAACTGTAGATCCTCTCAGTCCAATACACTGTACTTGCTGCGAACAGAAGCCAGTGCTATTTGTCCTATGTATGGCAATGGCAGCACAATAGTGACTATCCTTACCATAAAACAACTCTTGCTCGTAGGACAGAAACTGCATGTGATTCCACTCCATTTAGGACTGGGAAACAAACGCTAGCTCGCCTTACCAGGAACACACTCTGCTTTAGAGAAAAGAGCACTCTTCTACTCTACTGTGTTTCCTATGGGGTCCAAACAGTGAGCTTGCTCAGAACAAAAGAACTGTGCTTCCTACACACAAGGACCATATCTAGTTCAACTCTGCTTAGGAAACTGACAAGAACAATAGCCCCTCTTCCTTCCAATACACTGTACTTGCAGGGAACTGACGCGAGAGCTATTTGCACTGTGTATGGCAATTGGAGCACAATAGTGACTTGTCTTACCAGAAAACAACTCTTGCTCATAGGACAAAAAACTGCATGTGACTCAACTCCATTGAGGACTGGGAAACAAATGCTAGCTCGAATTACAAGAAACACACTCTGCTTTTGAGAAAAGAGCACTCTTCTACTCTACTGTGTTTCCTATGGGGTCCGAACAGTGAGCTTGCTCAGAACAAAAGAACTGTGCTTCCTACACACACGGCCATATCAAGTTCACTTCTGCTTAGGAACCTGACAAGAACAGTAGATCCTCTTCAGTCCAATACACTGTACTTGCTGGGAACAGACGCCAGTGCTATTTGTCCTGTGTATGGCAATGGCAGCGCAATAGTGACTCTTCTTACCAGAAAACAACTCTTGCTTGTAGGACCAGAAACTGCATGTGATTCAACTCCATTTAGGACTGGGAAACAAAAGCTAGCTCACCTTACAAGAAACACACTCTGCTTTAGAGAAAAGAGCACTCTTCTACTCTACTGTGTTTCCTATAGGGACAGAACAGTGAGCTTGCTCAGAACAAAAGAACTGTGCTTCCTACACACGGGCCATATCTAGTTCAACTCTGCTTAGGAAACTGACAAGAACAGTAGCTCCTCTTCAGTCCGATACACTGTACTTGCTGGGAACAGAGGCCAGTGCTATTAGCACTGTGTATGTCAATGGGAGCGCAATAGTGACTTTCCTTACCAGAAAACAACTCTTGCTCGTAAGACCAGAAACTGCATGAGATTCAACTCCATTTAGGACTGGGAAACAAATGCTAGCTTGCCTTACATGAAACACACTCTGCTTTTGAGAAAAGAGCACTCTTCTACTCTACTGTGTTTCCTATGGGGTCCGAACAGTGAGCTTGCTCAGAACAAAAGAACTGTGCTTCCTACACACACGGGCCATATCTAGTTCAACTCTGCTTAGTAAACTGACAAGAACAATAGCTCCTCTTCCTTCCAATACACTGTACTTGCAGGGAACAGACGGGAGTGCTATTTGCACTGTGTATGGCAATTGGAGCACAATAGTGACTTGTCTTACCAGAAAACAACTCTTGCTCGTAGGACAAAAAACTGCATGTGACTCAACTCCATTTAGGACTAGGAAACAAACGCTAGCTCGACTTCCAAGAAACACACTCTGCTTTTGAGAAAAGAGCACTCTTCTACTCTACTTTGTTTCCTATAGAGCCAGAAGAGTGAACTTGCTCAGAACATTAGAACTGTGCTTCCTAAACACAGCCATATCTAGTTCAAGTCTGCTTAGGAACCTGACAAGAACAGTAGATCCTCTTCTGTACAATACACTGTACTTGCTGGGAACAGACGCCAGTGCTATTTGTCCTGTGTATGGCAATGGCAGCGCAATAGTGACACTTCTTACCATAAAACAACCCTTGCTCGTAGGATTAGAAACTGCATGTGATTCAACTCCATTTAGGATGGGAAACAAACGCTAGCTCGACTTACAAGTAACACACTCTGCTTTAGGGAAAAGAGCACTCTTCTACTCTATTGTGTTTCCTATAGGGCCAGAACAGTGAGCTTGCTCAGAACAAAAGAACTGTGCTTCCTACACACGGGCCATAACTAGTTCAACTCTGCTTAGGAAACTGACAAGAACAGTAGCTCCTATTCAGTCCGATACACTGTACTTGATGGGAACAGACGCGAGTGCTATTTGCACTGTGTATGGCAATTGGAGCACAATAGTGACATATCTTACCAGAAAACAACTCTTGCTCGTAGGAAAAAAACTGATTGTGACACAACTCCATTTAGGACTGGGAAACAAATGCTAGCTCGACTTCCAAGAAACACACTCTGCTTTTGAGAAAAGAGCACTCTTCTACTCTACTGTGTTTCCTATGTGTTCCGAACAGTGAGCTTGCTCAGAACAAAAAACTGTGCTTCCTACACACACGGCCATATCTAGTTCAATTCTGCTTAGCAACCTGACAAGAACAGTAGATCCTCTTCAGTCCAATACACTGTACTTGCTGGGAACAGACGCCAGTGCTATTTGTCCTGTGTATGGCAAAGGCAGCGCAATAGTGACTCTTCTTACCAGAAAACAACTCTTGCTCGTAGGACCAGAAACTGCATGTGATTCAACTCCATTTAGGACTGGGAAACAAACTCTAGCTCGCTTTACAAGAAACACACTCTGCTTTTGAGAAAAGAGCACTCTTCTACTCTACTGTGTTTCCTATAGGGCCAGAACAGTGAGCTTGCTCAGAAAAAAAGAACTGTACTTCCTACACACACGGGACATATCTAGTTCAACTCTGCTTAGGAAACCGAGAAGAACAGTAGCTCCTCTTCAGTCCAATACACTGTACTTGATGGGAACAGACGGGAGGGCTATTTGCACTGTGTATGGCAATGGGAGCACAATAGTGACTTTCCTTACCAGAAAACAACTCTTGCTCGTAGGACCAGAAACTGCATGTGATTCAACTCCATTTAGGACTGGGAAACAAACGCTAGCTCGCCTTACAAGAAACACACTCTGCTTTTGAGAAAAGAGCACTCTTCTACTGTACTGTGCATCCTATGGGGTCCGAACAGAGAGCTTGCTCAGAACAAAAGAACTGTGCTTCCTACACACACGTCCATATCTATTTCAATTCTGCTTAGGAACCTGACAAGAACTGTAGATCCTCTCAGTCCAATACACTGTACTTGCTGCGAACAGAAGCCAGTGCTATTTGTCCTATGTATGGCAATGGCAGCACAATAGTGACTATCCTTACCATAAAACAACTCTTGCTCGTAGGACAGAAACTGCATGTGATTCCACTCCATTTAGGACTGGGAAACAAACGCTAGCTCGCCTTACCAGGAACACACTCTGCTTTAGAGAAAAGAGCACTCTTCTACTCTACTGTGTTTCCTATGGGGTCCAAACAGTGAGCTTGCTCAGAACAAAAGAACTGTGCTTCCTACACACAAGGACCATATCTAGTTCAACTCTGCTTATGAAACTGACAAGAACAGTAGCTCCTATTCAGTCCAATACACTGTACTTGCTGGGAAAAGACGCGAGTGCTATTTGCCCTGTGTATGGCAATGGGAGCGCAATAGTGACTTTCCTTACCAGAAAACAACCCTTGTTCGTAGGACCAGAAACTGCATGTGATTCAACTCCATTTAGGACTAAAAAACAAACGGTAGCTCGCCTTACAAGAACCACACTCTGCTTTTGAGAAAAGAGCACTCTTCTACTCTACTGTGTTTCCTATAGGGCCAGAACAGTGAGCTTGCTCAGAACATAAGAACTGTGCTTTCTACACACACGGTCCTTATCTAGTTCAACTCTGCTTAGGAAACTGACAAGAACAGTAGCTCCTCTTCAGTCCAATACACTGTACTTGCTGGGAACAGACGCGAGTTCTATTTGCCCTGTGTATGGCAATGGGAGCGCAATAGTGACTTTCCTTACCAGAAAACAACTCTTGCTCGTAGGACCAAAAACTGTCTGTGACTCAACTCCATTTAGGACTGGGAAACAAACGTGACCTTGCCTTACAAGAAACACACTCTGCTTTAGAGAAAAGAGCACTCTTCTACTCTACTGTGTTTCCTATAGGGCCAGAACAGTGAGCTTGCTCAGAACAAAAGAACTGTGCTTCCTACACACATGGACCATATCTAGTTCAACTCTGCTTAGGAAACTGACAAGAACAGTAGCTCCTCTTCAGTCCGATACACTGTTCTTGCTGAGAACAGACGCGAGTGCTATTTGAACTGTGAATCGCAATTGGAGCACAATAGTGACTCGTCTTACCAGAAAACAACTCTTGCTCGTAGGACAAAAAACTGCATGTGACTCAACTCCATTTACGACTATGAAACAAACTCTAGCTCGCCTTAGAAGAAACACACTCTGCTTTTGAGAAAAGAGCACTCTTCTACTCTACTGTGTTTCCTATAGGGCCAGAACAGTGAGCTTGCTCAGAACAAATGAACTGTGCTTTTTAGACACACGGGCCATATCTAGTTCAACTCTGCTTAGGAAACTGAGAAGAACAGTAGCTCCTCTTCAGTCCAATACACTGTACTTGGTGGGAACAGATGCCAGTGCTATTTGCATTGTGTATGGCAATGGGAGCACAATAGTGACTTTCCTTACCAGAAAACAACTCTTGCTCGTAGGACAAAAAACTGCATGTGACTCAACTCCATTGAGGACTGGGAAACAAACGCTAGCTCGACTTACAAGCAACACACTCTGCTTTTGAGAAAAGAGCACTCTTCTACTCTACTGTGTTTCCTATGGCTTCCAAACAGTGAGCTTTCTGAACAAAAGTACTGTGCTTCCTACACACAAGGACCATATGTAGTTCAACTCTGCTTAGGAAACTGACAAGAACAGTAGCTCCTATTCAGTCCAATACACTGTACTTGCTGGGAAAAGACGCGAGTGCTATTTGCACTGTGTATGGCAATGGGAGCGCAATAGTGACTTTCCTTACCAGAAAACAACTCTTGTTCGTAGGACCAGAAACTGCATGTGATTCAACTCCATTTAGGACTAGGAAAAAAAACGCAAGCTCGCCTTACAAGAACCACACTCTGCTTTTGAGAAAAGAGCACTCATCTACTCTACTGTGTTTCCTATAGGGCCAGAACAGTGAGCTTGCTCATAACATAAGAACTGTGCTTTCTACACACACAGTCCTTATCTAGTTCAACTCTGCTTAGAAAACTGACAAGAACAGTAGCTGCTCTTCAGTCCGATATACTGTACTTGCTGAGAACAGATGCGAGTGCTATTTGCACTGTGAATGGCAATTGGAGCACAATAGTGACTCGTCTTACCAGAAAACAACTCTTGCTCGTAGGACAAAAAACTGCATGTGACTCAACTCCATTTAGGACTGGGTAACAAACTCTAGCTCGGCTTACAAGAAACACACTCTGCTTTTGAGAAAAGAGCAGTATTCTACTCTAATGTGTTTCCTATAGGGCCAGAACATTGAGCTTGCTCAGAAAAAAAGGACTGTGCTTTCTACACACACGGGCAATATCTAGTTTAACTCTGCTTAGGAAACTGAGAAGAACAGTAGCGCCTCTTCAGTCCAATACACTGTACTTGCTGGGAACAGATGCCAGTGTTATTTGCACTGTGTATGGCAATGGGAGCGCAATAGTAACTTTCCTTACAAGAAAACAACTCTTGCTTGTAGGAGCAGAAACTTCATGTGATTCAACTCCATTTAGGACTGGGAAACAAACGCTAGCTCGCCTTACAAGAAACACACTCTGCTTTAGAGAAAAGAGCACTCTTCTACTCTACTGTGTTTCCTATGAGGTCCAAACAGAGAGCTTGCTCAGAACAAAAGAACTGTGCTTCCTACACACTCGGACCATATGTAGTTCAACTCTGCTTAGGAAACTGACAAGAACAGTATCTCCTCTTCAGTCCAATACACTGTGCTTTCTGGGAACAGACGCGAGTGCTATTTGCACTGTGTATGGCAATGAGAGTGCAATAGTGACTTTCCTTACCAGAAAACAACTCTTGCTCGTAGGACCAGAAACTGCATGTGATTCAACGCCATTTAGGACTGGGAAACAAATGCTAGCTCGCCTTACAAGAAACGCACTCTGCTTTTGAGAAAAGAGCACTCTTCTAATCTACTGTGTTTCCTATGGGGTAAAAACAGTGAGCTTGCTCAGAACAAAAGAACTGTGCTTTTTACACACATGGACCATATCTAGCTCAACTCTGCTTATGAAACTGACAAGAACAGCAGCTCCTCTTCAGACCAATACACTGTAATTGCTGGGAACAGACGCGAATGCTATTTGCCCTGTGTATGGCAATGACAGCGCAATAGTGACTTTCCTTACCAGAAAACAACTCTTGCTCATAGGAACACAAACTGCATGTATTTCAACGCCATTTAGGACTGGGAAACAAATGCTAGCTCTCCTTACAAGAAACACTCTCTGCTTTTTAGAAAAGAGCACTCTTCTACTCTACTGTGTTTCCTATGGGGTCCAAACAGTGAGCTTGCTCAGAACAAAAGAACTGTGCTTCCTACACACATGGACCATATCTAGTTCAACTCTGCTTAGGAAACTGAAAAGCAGAGTAGCTCCTGTTCAGTCCAATACACTGTACATGCTGGGAACAGACGCGAGTGCTATTTTCACTGTGTTTGGCATTTGGAGCACAATAGTGACTCTTCTTACCAGAAAACAACTCTTGCTCATAGGACCAAAAACTGCATGAGACTCAAATCCATTTAGGACTGGGAAACAAACGCGAGCTCGCCTTACAAGAAACACACTCTGCTTTAGAGAAAAGAGCACTCTTCTACTCTACTGTGTTTCCTATAGGGCCAGAACAGTGAGCTTGCTCAGAACATAATAACTGTGCTTCCTAAACACACGGGCCATATCTAGTTCAACTCTGCTTAGGAAACTGACAAGAACAGTAGCTCCTCTTCAGTCCGATACACTGTACTTGCTGGGAAAAGACGCGAGTGCTATTTGCACTGTGTATGGCAATGGGAGCGCAATAGTGACTTTCCTTACCAGAAAACAACTCTAGCTCGTAGGACCAGAAACTGCATGTGATTCAACTCCGTTTAGGACTGGGAAACAAACGATAGCTTGCCTTACAAAAAACACATTCTGCTTTTGAGAAAAGAGCACTCTTCTACTCTACTGTGTTTCCTGTTGGGTCCGAACAGTGAGCTTGCTCAGAACAAAAGAACTGTGCTTCCTACACACATGGACCATATCTAGTTCAATTCTGCTTAGGAACCTGACAAGAACAGTACATCCTCTTCAGTCCAATACACTGTACTTGCTGCGAACAGATGCCAGTGCTATTTGTCCTGTGTATGGCAATGGCAGCACAATAGTGAATCTTCTTACCAGAAAACAACTCTTGCTCGTAGTACCAGAAACTGCATGGGATTCAACTCCATTTAGGACAGCGGAACAATGCTAGCTCGCCTTACAAGAAACACACTCTGCTTTAGAGAAAAGAGCACTCTTCTACTCTACTGTGTTTCCTATTGGGTCCAAACAGTGAGCTTGCTCAGAACAAAGAACTGTGCTTCCTACACACATGGACCATATCTAGTTCAACTCTGCTTAGGAAACTGATAAGAACAGTAGCTCCTCTTCAGTCCGATACACTGTACTTGCTGGAAACAGACGCGAGTGCTATTTGCACTGTGTATGGCAAAGGGAGCGCAATAGTGACTTTCCTTACCAGAAAACAACTCTTGCTCGTAGGACCACACACTCCATGTGATTCAACGCCATTTAGGACTGGGAATCAAATGCTAGCTCGCCTTACAAGAAACACACTCTGCTTCTGAGAAAAGAGCACTCTTCTACTCTACTGTGTTTCCTATGGGGTCCAAACAGTGAGCTTGCTCAGAACAAAGAACTGTGCTTCCTACACACATCGACCATATCTAGTTCAACTCTGCTTAGGAAACTGACAAGAACAGTAGCTCCTCTTCAGTCCAATACACTGTACTTGCGGGGAAGAGAGCCGAGTGCTATTTGCACTGTGTATGGCAATTGGAGCACAATAGTGACTCTTCTTTCCAGAAAACAACTCTTGCTCGTAGGACAAAAAACTGCATGTGACTCAACTCAATTTAGGTCTGGGAAACAAACGCTAGCTCACCTTACAAGAAACACACTCTGCTTTTGAGAAAAGAGCACTCATCTACTCTACTGTGTTTCCTATGGGGTCCGAACAGTGAGTTTCTCAGAACAAAAGAACTGTGCTTCCTACACTCACAGCCATATCTAGTTCAATACTGCTTAGGAAGCTGACAAGAACAGTAGCTCCTCTTCAGTCCAATGCACTGTACTGCTGGGAACAGAAGCCAGTGCTCTTTTTCCTGTATATGGCAATGGCAGCGCAATAGTGACTATTCTTATCATAAAACAACTCTTGCTCGTAGGACCAGAAACTTCATGTGATTCAACTCCATTTAGGACTGGGAAACAAACGCTAGCTCACCTTACAAGAAACACAATCTGCTTTAGAGAAAAGAGCACTCTTCTACTCTACTGTGTTTCCTATAGGACCAGAACAGTGAGCTTGCTCAGAACAAAAGAACTGTGCTTCCTACACACGGGCCATATCTAGTTCAACTCTGCTTAGGAAACTGACAAGAACAGTAGCTCCTCTTCAGTCCGATACACTGTACTTGCTGGGAAAGGACGCGAGTGCTATTTGCACTGTGTATGGCAATGGGAGCGCAATAGTGACTTTCCTTACCAGAAAACAACTCTTGCTCGTAGGACCAGAAACTGCATGTGATTCAACTCCGTTTAGGACTGGGAAACAAATGCTAGCTCGCCTTACAAGAAACACACTCTGCTTTAGAGAAAAGAGCACTCTTCTACTCTACTGTGTTTCCTATGGTGTCCAAACAGTGAGCTTGCTCAGAACAAAAGAACTGTGCTTCCTACACACAAGGACCATATGTAGTTCAACTCTGCTTAGGAAACTGACAAGAACAGTAGCTCCTATTCAGTCCAATACACTGTACTTGCTGGGAAAAGACGCGAGTGCTATTTGCCCTGTGTATGGCAATGGGAGCGCAAAAGTGACTTTCCTTACCAGAAAACAACTCTTGTTCGTAGTACCAGAAACTGCATGTGATTCAACTCCATTTAGGACTAGGAAACAAACGCTAGCTCGCCTTACAAGAAACACACTCTGCTTTAGAGAAAAGAGCACTCTTCTACTCTACTGTGTTTCCTATGGCTTCCAAACAGTGAGCTTGCTCAGAACAAAAGTACTGTGCTTCCTACACCCAAGGACCATATGTAGTTCAACTCTGCTTAGGAAACTGACAAGAACAGTAGCTCCTATTCAGTCCAATACACTGTACTTGCTGGGAAAAGACGCCAGTGCTATTTGCACTGTGTATGGCAATGGGAGCGGAGTAGTGACTTTCTTTACAAGAAAACAACTCTTGTTCGTGGGACCAGAAACTGCATGTGATTCAACTCCATTTAGGACTAGGAAAAAAACGCAAGCTCGCCTTACAAGAACCACACTCTGCTTTTGAGAAAAGAGCACTCATCTACTCTACTGTGTTTCCTATAGGGCCAGAACAGTGAGCTTGCTCATAACATAAGAACTGTGCTTTCTACACACACGGTCCTTATCTAGTTCAACTCTGCTTAGGAAACTGACAAGAACAGTAGCTCCTCTTCAGTCCGATACACTGTACTTGCTGAGAACAGATGCGAGTGCTATTTGCACTGTGAATGGCAATTGGAGCACAATAGTGACTCGTCTTACCAGAAAACAACTCTTGCTCGTAGGACAAAAAACTGCATGTGACTCAACTCCATTTAGGACTGGGAAACAAACTCTAGCTCGCCTTACAAGAAACACACTCTGCTTTTGAGAAAAGAGCAGTATTCTACTCTAATGTGTTTCCTATAGGGCCAGAACATTGAGCTTGCTCAGAAAAAACGAACTGTGCTTCCTACACACACGGGCAATATCTAGTTTAACTCTGCTTAGGAAACTGAGAAGAACAGTAGCTCCTCTTCAGTCCAATACACTGTACTTGCTGGGAACAGATGCCACTGCTATTTGCACTGTGTATGGCAATGGGAGGGCAATAGTAACTTTCCTTACAAGAAAACAACTCTTGCTTGTAGGACCAGAAACTGCATGTGATTCAACTCCATTTAGGACTGGGAAACAAACGCTAGCTCGCCTTACAAGAAACACACTCTGCTTTAGAGAAAAGAGCACTCTTCTACTCTACTGTGTTTCCTATGAGGTCCAAACAGAGAGCTTGCTCAGAACAAGAGAACTGTGCTTCCTACACACACGGACCATATGTAGTTCAACTCTGCTTAGAAAACTGACAAGAACAGTAGCTCCTATTCAGTCCAATACACTGTACTTGCTGGGAACAGACGGGAGTGCTATTTGCACTGTGTATGGCAATGAGAGCGCAATAGTGACTTTCCTTACCAGAAAACAACTCTTGCTCGTAGGACAAAAAACTGCATGTGACTTAACTCCATTTAGGCCTGGGAAACAAACTCTAGCTCGCCTTACAAGAAACACACTCTGCTTTTGAGAAAAGAGAAGTATTCTACTCTAATGTGTTTCCTATGGGGTCCAAACAGTGAGCTTGCTCAGAACAAAAGAACTGTGCTTCCTACACACACGGACCATATGTAGTTCAACTCTGCTTAGGAAACTGACAAGAAAGGTATCTCCTCTTCAGTCCAATACACTGTGCTTTCTGGGAACAGACGCGAGTGCTATTTGCACTGTGTATGGCAATGAGAGCGCAATAGTGACTTTCCTTACCAGAAAACAACTCTTGCTCGTAGGACCAGAAACTGCTTGTGATTCAACGCCATTTAGGACTGGGAAACAAAAGCTAGCTCGCCTTACAAGAAACGCACTCTGCTTTTGAGAAAAGAGCACTCTTCTAATCTACTGTGTTTCCTATGGGGTAAAAACAGTGAGCTTGCTCAGAACAAAAGAACTGTGCTTTTTACACACATGGACCATATCTAGCTCAACTCTGCTTATGAAACTGACAAGAACAGCAGCTCCTCTTCAGTCCAATACACTGTAATTGCTGGGAACAGACGCGAGTGCTATTTGCCCTGTGTATGGCAATGACAGCGCAATAGTGACTTTCCTTACCAGAAAACAAATCTTGCTCATAGGAACACAAACTGCATGTGATTCAACGCCATTTAGGACTGGGAAACAAATGCTAGCTCTCCTTACAAGAAACACTCTCTGCTTTTTAGAAAAGAGCACTCTTCTACTCTACTGTGTTTCCTATGGGGTCCAAACAGTGAGCTTGCTCAGAACAAAAGAACTGTGCTTCCTACACACATGGACCATATCTAGTTCAACTCTGCTTAGGAAACTGAAAAGCACAGTAGCTCCTGTTCAGTCCAATACACTGTACATGCTGGGAACAGACGCGAGTGCTATTTGCACTGTGTATGGCTTTTGGAGCACAATAGTGACTCTTCTTACCAGAAAACAACTCTTGCTCATAGGACCAAAAACTGCATGTGACTCAAATCCATTTAGGACTGGGAAACAAACGCGAGCTCGCCTTACAAGAAACACACTCTGCTTTAGAGAAAAGAGCACTCTTCTACTCTACTGTGTTTCCTATAGGGCCAGAACAGTGAGCTTGCTCAGAACATAATAACTGTGCTTCCTAAACACACGGGCCATATCTAGTTCAACTCTGCTTAGGAAACTGACAAGAACAGTAGCTCCTCTTCAGTCCGATACACTGTACTTGCTGGGAACAGACGCGAGTGCTATTTGCACTGTGTATGGCAAAGGGAGCGCAATAGTGACTTTCCTTACCAGAAAACAACTCTAGCTCGTAGGACCAGAAACTGCATGTGATTCAACTCCGTTTAGGACTGGGAAACAAACGATAGCTTGCCTTACAAAAAACACATTCTGCTTTTGAGAAAAGAGCACTCTTCTACTCTACTGTGTTTCCTGTTGGGTCCGAACAGTGAGCTTTCTCAGAACAAAAGAACTGTGCTTCCTACACACACAGCCATATCTAGTTCAATTCTGCTTAGGAACCTGACAAGAACAGTAGCTCCTCTTCAGTCCAATACACTGTACTGCTGGGAACAGACGCCAGTGCTATTTGTCCTGTGTATGACAATGGCAGCGCAATAGTGACTATTCTTATCATAAAACAACTGTTGCTCGTAGGACCAGAAACTGCATGTGATTCAACTCCATTTAGGACTAGGAAACAAACGCTAGCTCGCCTTACAAGAAACACACTCTGCTTTTGAGAAAAGAGCACTCTTCTACTCTACTGTGTTTCCTATAGGGCCAGAACAGTGAGCTTGCTTAGAACATAAGAACTGTGCTTTCTACACACACGGTCCTTATCTAGTTCAACTCTTCTTAGGAAACTGACAAGAACAATAGCTCCTCTTCAGTCCAATACACTGTACTTGCTGGGAACAGACGCCAGTGCTATTTGCACTGTGTATGGCAATGGGAGCGCAATAGTGACTTTCCTTACCAGAAAACAACTGTTGCTCGTAGGACCAGAAACTGCATGTGATTCAACTCCGTTTAGGACTGAGAAACAAATGCTAGCTCGCCTTACATGAAACACTCTCTGCTTTTGAGAAAAGAGCACTCTTCTTCTCTACTGTGTTTCCTATAGGGCCAGAACAGTGAGCTTGCTCAGAAAAAAAGAATTGTGCTTCCTACCCACACGGGCCATATCTAGTTCAACTCTTCTTAGGAAACTGACAAGAACAGTAGCTCCTCTTCAGTCCAATAAACTGTACTTGCTGGGAACAGACGGGAGGGCTATTTGTACTGTGTATGGCAATGGGAGCGCAATAGTGACTTTCCTTACCAGAAAACAACTCTTGCTCCTAGGACCAGAAACTGCATGTGATTCAACTCCATTTAGGACTGGGAAAGAAATGCTAGCTCGCCTTACAACAAACACACTGCTTTAGAGAAAAGAGCTCTCTTCTACTCTACTGTGTTTCCTATGGGGTCCAAACAGTGAGCTTGCTCAGAACAAAAGAACTGTGCTTCCTACACACACGGACTATATGTAGTTCAACTCTCCTTAGGAAACTGACAAGAACAGTAGCTCCTCTTCAGTCCAATACACTGTACTTGATGGGAACAGACGCGAGTGCCATTTACACTGTGTATGGCAAGGAGAGCGCAATAGTAACTTTCCTTACCAGAAAACAACTCTTGCTCGTAGGACCAAAAACTGCATGTGATTCAACGCCATTTAGGACTGGGAAACAAATGCTAGCTGGCCTTACAAGAAACACACTCTGCTTTTGAGAAAAGAGCACTCTTCTACTCTACTGTGTTTCCTATGGGGTCCAAACAGTGAGCTTGCTCAGAACAAAAGAACTGTGCTTCCTACACACATGGACCATATCTAGTTCAACTCTGCTTAGGAAACTGACAAGAACAGTAGCTCCTATTCAGTCCAATACACTGTAATTGCTTGGAACAGACCCGAGTGAAATTTGCACTGTGTATGGCATTTGGAGCACAATAGTGACTCTTCTTACCAGAAAACAACTCTTGCTCGTAGGACAAAAAACTGCATGTGACTCAACTCCATTTAGGACTGGGAAACAAACTCTAGCTCGCCTTACAAGAAACACACTCTGCTTTAGAGAAAAGAACACTCTTCTACTCTACTGTGTTTCCTAAAGGGCCAGAACAGTGAGCTTGCTCAGAACATAATGAGTGTGCTTCCTAAACACACGGGCCATATCTAGTCAACTCTGCTTAGGAAACTGACAAGAACAGTAGCTCCTCTTCAGTCTGATACACTGTACTTGCTGGGAACAGACGCGAGTGCTATTTGCACTGTGTATGGCAAAGGGAGCGCAATAGTGACTTTCCTTACCAGAAAACAACTCTTGCTCATAGGACCAGAAACTGCATGTGATTCAACTCCATTTAGGACTGGGAAACAAATGCTAGCTCGCCTTACAAGAAACACACTCTGCTTTTGAGAAAAGGGCACTCTTCTAGTCTACTGTGTTTCCTATAGGGCCAAAACAGTAAGCTTGCTCAGAAAAACCTAACTGTGCTTCCTACACACACGGCCATATTTAGTTCAATTCTGCTTAGGAACCTGACAAGAACAGTAGATCCTCTTGGGTCCAATACACTGTACTTGCTGGGAACAGACACCAGTGCTATTTGTCCTGTGTATGGCAATGGCAGCGCAATAGTGACTATTCTTACCATAAAAAAACTCTTGCTCGTAGGACCAGAAACTGCATGTGATTCAACTCCATTTAGGACTGGGAAACAAACGCTAGCTCGCCTTACAAGAAACACACTGCTTTAGAGAAAAGTGCACTCTTCTACTCTACTGTGTTTCCTACAGGCCAGAACAGTGAACTTGCTCAGAACAAAAGAACTGTGCTTCCCACACACGGGCCATATATAGTTCAACTCTTCTTAGGAAACTGACAAGCACAGTAGATCCTCTTCAGTCCAATAGACTGTACTTGCTGGGTACAGACGCCAGTGCTATTTGCACTGTGTATGGCAATTCGAGCACAATAGTGACTCGTCTTACCAGAAAACAACTCTTGCTCATAGGACAAAAAACTGCATGTGACTCAACTCCATTTAGGACTGGGAAACAAACTCTAGCTGCTTTACAAGAAACACACTCTGCTTTTGAGAAAAGAGCACTCTTCTACTCTACTGTGTGTCCTATAGGGCCAGAACAGTGAGCTTGCTCAGAACAAGAGAACTGTGCTTCCTACACACACGGGCCATATCTAGTTCAACTCTTCTTAAGAAACTGACAAGAACAGTAGCTCCTCTTCAGTCCAATACACTGTACTTGCTGGGAAAAGACTGGAGGGCTATTTGCACTGTTTATGGCAATGGGAGTGCAATATTGACTTTCCTTACCAGAAAACAACTCTTGCTCGTAGGACCAGAAACTGCATGTGATTCCACTCCATTTATGAATGGGAAAAAAACGCTAGCTCGCCTTAAAAGACACACTCTGCTTTTGAGAAAAAAGCACTCGTCTACTCTACTGTGTTTCCTATGGGGTCCGAACAGTGAGCTTGCTCAGAACAAAAGAACTGTGCTTCCTACACACATGGATCATATCTAGTTCAACTCTTCTTAGGAAACTGACAAGAACAGTAGCTCCTCTTCAGTCCAGTACACTGTACTTGCTGGGAAAAGACGCATGTGCTATTTGCATTGTGTATGGCATTGGGAGCACAATAGTGACTTTCCTACCAGAAAACAACTCTTGCTCGTAGGACCAGAAACTGCATGTGATTCAACTCCATTTAGGACTGGGAAACAAACACTAGCTCGCCTTACAAGAAACACACTGCTTTAGAAAAGAGCACTTTTCTACTCTACTGTGTTTCCTATGGGGTCCATACAGTGAGCTTGATCAGAACAAAAGAACTGTGCTTCCTACACACATGGACCATATGTAGTTCAACTCTGCTTAGGAAACTGACAAGAACAGTAGCTCCTCTTCAGTCCAATACACTGTACTTGCTGGGAACAGACGCAAGTGCTATTTACACTGAGTATGACAATGAGAGCGCAATAGTGACTTTCCTTACCAGAAAACAACTCTTGCTTGTAGGACCACAAACTGCATGTGATTCAACGCCATTTAGGACTGGGAAACAAATGCTAGCTCACCTTACAAGAAACACACTGTGCTTTTGAGAAAAGAGCACTCTTCTACTCTACTGTGTTTCCTATAGGTTCAGAACAGTGAGCTTGCTCAGAAAATAATAACAGTGCTTCCTAAACACACGTGCCATATCTAATTGAACTCTTCTTAGGAAAATGACAAGAACAGTAGCTCCTCTTCATTCTGATACACTGTACTTGCTGGGAACAGACGCGAGTGCTATTTGCACTGAGTATGGCAAAGGGAGCAGAATAGTGACTTTCCTTACCAGAAAACAACTCTTGATCGTAGGACCAGAAACTGCATGTGATTCAACTCCATTTAGGACTGGGAAACAATGGCTAGCTCGCCTTACAAGAAACACAATCTGCTTTTGAGGTAAGAGCTCTCTTCTACACTACTGTGTTTGCTATAGGGCCAAAACAGTGAGCTTGCTCAGAACAAAAGAACTGTGCTTCCTACACACACGGCCATATTTAGTTCAATTCTGCTTATAAATCTGACAAGAACAGTAGATCCTCTTCAGTCCAATACACTGTACTTCCTGGGAACAGACGCCAGTGCTATTTGTTCTGTGTATGGCAATGGCAGCGCAATATTGACTATTCATAACATAAAAAAACTCTTGCTCCTAGGACCAGAAACTGCATGTGATTCAAGTCCATTTAGGACTGGGAAACAAACGCTAGCTCTCCTTACAAGAAACACACTCTGCTTTAGAAAAAGAGCACTCTTCTACTCTACTGTGTTTCCTACAGGGCCAGAACAGTAGGCTTGCTCAGAACAAAAGAACTGTGCTTCCTACACACACGGGCCATATCTAGTTCAACTCTGCTTAGGAAACAAACAAGAACAGTAGCTCCTCTTCAGTCAAATACACTGCACTTGTGGGGAACAGACGCGAGTGCTATTTGCACTGTGTATGGCAATTGGAACACAATAGTGACTTGTCTTACCAGAAAACAACACTTGCTCGTAGCAAAAAAACTGCATGTGACTCAACTCCATTTAGGACTGGGAAACAAACTCTAGCTCGCCTTACAAGAAACACACTCTGCTTTTGAGAAAAGAGCACTCTTCTACTCTACTGTGTTTCCTATAGGGCCAGAACAGTGAGCTTGCTCAGAAAAAAGGAACTGTACTTCCTAAACACACGGGCCATATCTAGTTCAACTCTGCTTAGGAAACTGAGAAGAACAGTAGCTCCTCTTCAGTCCAATACACTGTACGTGCTGGGAACAGACGGGAAGGCTATTTGCACTGTGTATGGCAATGGGAGCGCAATAATGACTTTCCTTACCAGAAAACAACTCTTGCTCGTAGGACCAGAAACTGCATGTGATTCCACTCCATTTAGGACTGGGAAACAAACGCTAGCTTGCCTTACAAGAAACACACTCTGCTTTAGAGAAAAGAGCACTCTTCTACTCTACTGTGTTCCTATGGGGTCCAAACAGTGGAGCTTGTTCAGAACAAAAGAACTATACTTCCTACACACAGGGACCATATCTAGTTCAACTCTGTTTAGTAAACTGACAAGAATAGCAGCTCCTCTTCAGTCCAATACACTGTTCCTGCTGGGAACAGACGCCAGTGCTATTTGTCCTGTATGTGGCAATGGCAGCGCAATAGTGACTATTCTTACCATAAAACAACTCTTGCTCGTAGGACCACAAACTGCATGTGATTCCACTCCATTTACTACTGGAAACAAACGCTAGCTCGCCTTACAAGAAACACACTCTGCTTTTGAGAAAAGAGCACTCTTCTACTCTACTGTTTTTCCTATGGGGTCCAAACAGTGTGCTTGGTCAGAACAAAAGAACTGTGCTTCCTACACACATGGACCATATCTAGTTCAACTCTGCTTAGGAAACTGACAAGAACAGTAGCTGCTATTCAGTCCAATACACTGTACTTACTGGGAACAGACGCGAGTGCTATTTGCACTGTGTATGGCATTTAGAGCGCAATAGTGACTCTTCTTACCAGAAAACAACTCTTGCTCGTAGGACCAAAAACTGTCTGTGACTCAACTCCATTTAGGACTGGGAAACAAACGCGAACTGGCCTTACAAGAAACACACTCTGCTTTAGAGAAAAGAGCACTCATATACTCTACTGTGTTTCCTGTAGGGCCAGAACAGTGAGCTTGCTCAGAACAAAAGAACTGTGCTTCCTACACACACGGGCCATATCTAGTTCAACTCTGCTTAGGAAACTGACAAGAACAGTAGCTCCTCTTCAGTTCAATACACTGTACTTGCTGAGAACAGACGCGAGTGCTATTTGCACTGTGTATGGCAATGGGAGCGCAATAGTGACTTTCCTTACCAGAAAACAACTCTTGCTCGTAGGACGAGAAACTGCATGTGATTCAACTCCATTTAGGCCTGGGAAACAAATGCTAGCTCGCCTTACATGAAACACACTCTGCTTTTGAGAAAAGAGCACTCTTCTACTCTACTGTGTTTCCTATGGGGTCCAAAGAGTGAGCTTGCTCAGAACAAAAGAACTGTGCTTCCTACACACACGGGCCATATCTAGTTCAACTCTGATTAGGAAACAAACAAGAACAGTAGCTCCTCTTCAGTCCAATACACTGTGCTTGCTGGGAACAGACACCAGTGCTATTTGTCCTGTGTATGGCAATGGCAGCGCAATAGTGACTATTCTTACCATAAAACAACTCTTGCTCGTAGGACCAGAAACTGCATGTGATTCCACTCCATTTAGGACTGGGACACAAACACTAGCTCGCCTTACAAGAAACACACTCTGCTTTAGAGAAAAGAGCATTCTTCTACTCTACTGTGTTTCCTATGGGGTCCAAACAGTGAGCTTGCTCAGAACAAAAGAACTGTGCTTCCTACATACGAGGACCATATGTAGTTCAACTCTGCTTAGGAAACTGACAAGAACAGTAGCTCCTATTCAGTCCAATACTCTGTACTTGCTGGGAACAGACGCCAGTGCTATTTGTCCTGTATATGGCAATGGCAGCGCAATAGTGACTATTCTTATCATAAAACAACTCTTGCTCGTAGGACCACAAACTGCATGTAATTCCACTCCATTTAGGACTGGGAAACAAACGCTAGCTCGCCTTACAAGAAACACACTCTGCTTTTGAGAAAAGAGCACTCTTCTACTCTACTGTGTTTCCTATGGGGTCCAAACAGTGATCTTGGTCAGAACAAAAGAACTGTGCTTCCTACACACATGGACCATATCTAGTTCAACTCTGCTTAGGAAACTGACAAGAACAGTAGCTCCTATTCAGTCCAATACACTGTACTTGCTGGGAACAGACGCGAGTGCTATTTGCACTGTGTATGGCATTTAGAGCGCAATAGTGACTCTTCTTACCAGAAAACAACTCTTGCTCGTAGGACCAAAAACTGTCTGTGACTCAACTCCATTTAGGACTGGGAAACAAACGCGAGCTGGCCTTACAAGAAAAACACTCTCCTTTTGAGAAAAGAGCACTCTTCTACTCTACTGTGTTTCCTATGTGTTCCGAAAAGTGAGCTTGCTCAGAACAAAAAAACTGTGCTTCCTACACACACGGCCATATCTCGTTCAAGTCTGCTTAGGAACCTGACAAGAATAGTAGATCTTCTTCAGTCCAATACACTGTACTTGCTGGGAACAGACGCCAGGGATATTTGTCCTGTGTAGGGCAATGGCAGCGCAATAGTGACTCTTCTTACCAGAAAACAACTCTTGCTCGTAGGACCAGAAACTGCATGTGATTCAACTCTATTTAGGACTGGGAAACAAACTCTAGCTCGCTTTACAAGAAACACACTCTGCTTTTGAGAAAAGAGCACTCTTCTACTCTACTGTGTTTCCTATTGGGTCAGAACAGTGAGCTTGCTCAGAAAAAAGGAACTGTACTTGCTAAACACACGGGCCATATCTAGTTCAACTCTGCTTAGGAAACTGAGAAGAACAGTAGCTCCTATTCTGTCCAATACACTGTACTTGCTGGGAACAGACGGGAAGGCTATTTGCACTGTGTATGGCAATGGGAGCGCAATAGTGACTTTTCTTACCAGAAAACAACTCTTGCTCGTAGGACCACACACTGCATGTGATTACACTCCATTTAGGACTGGGAAACAAACGCTAGCTCGCCTTACAAGAAACACACTCTGCTTTAGAGAAAAGAGCACTCTTGTACTCTACTGTGTTTCCTATGGGGTCCAAACAGTGAGCTTGTTCAGAACAAAAGAACTATGCTTCCTACACACACGGACCATATCTAGTTCCACTCTGCTTAGTAAACTGACAAGAACAGTAGCTCCTATTCAGTCCAATACACTGTACTTGCTGGGAAAAGACGCGAGTGCTATTTGTCTTGTGTAGGGCAATGGGAGCGCAATAGTGACTTTCCTTACCAGAAAACAACTCTTGTTCTTAGAACCAGAAACTGCATGTGATTCAACTCCATTTAGGAATAGGAAACAAACGCTAGCTCGCCTTACAAAAACACACTCTGCTTTTGAGAAAAGAGCACTCTTATACTCTACTGTGTTTCCTGTAGGGCCAGAAGAGTGAGCTTGCTCAGAACAAAAGAACTGTGCTTTCTACACACGGGCCATATCTAGTTCCACTCTGCTTAGGAAACTGACAAGAACAGTAGCTCCTCTTCAGTCCGATACACTGTACGTGCTGGGTACAGACACAAGAGCTATTTGCACTATGTATGGCAAGGGGAGCGCAATAGTGACTTTCCTTACCAGAAATCAACTCTTGCTCTTAGGACCAGAAACTGCATGTGATTCCACTCCATTTAGGACTGGGAAACAAACGCTAGCTCGCCTTACAAGAAATACACTCTGCATTTGAGAAAAGAGCACTCTTCTACTCTACTGTGTTTCCTATGGTGTCCGAACAGTGAGCTTGCTCAGAACAAAAGAACTGTGCTTCCTACACACACGGCCATATCTAGTTCAATTCTGTTTAGGAACCTGACAAGAACAGTAGATCCTCTTCAGTCCAATACACTGTACTTGCTGGGAACAGACGAGGGTGCTATTTGTCCTGTGTATGGCAATGGCAGCACAATAATGACTCTTCTTACCAGAAAACAACTCTTGCTTGAGGGACCAGAATCTGCATGTGATTCAACTCCATTTAGACTGGGAAACAAAAGCTGGCTCACCTTACAAGAAACACACTGTGCTTTAGAGAAAAGAGCACTCTTCTACTGTACTGTGTTTCCTAAGGGGTCCGAACCGTGAGCTTGCTCAGAACAAAAGAACTGTGCTTCCTACACACATGGGCCATATCTAGTTCAACTCTGCTTATGAAACTGGCAAGAACAATAGCTCCTCTTCCTTCCAATACACTGTACTTGCAGGGAACAGACGCGAGTGCTATTTGCACTGTGTTTGGCAATGGGAGCGCAATAGTGACTTTCCTTACCAGAAAACTACTCTTGCTCGTAGGACAAAAAAGTGCATGTGACTCAACTCCATTTAGGACTAGGAAACAATCGCTAGCTCGACTTCCGAGAAACACACTCTGCTTTTGAGAAAAGAGCACTTTTCTACTCTACTGTGTTTCCTATAGAGCCAGAAGAGTGATCTTGCTCAGAACATTAAGACTGTGCTTCCTACACACACGGCCATATCTAGTTCAATTCTGCTTAGGAACCTGACAAGAACAGTAGATCCTCTTCTGTACAATACACTGTACTTGCTGGGAACAGACGCCAGTGCTATTTGTCCTGTGTATGGCAATGGCAGTGCAATAGTGACTCTTCTTACCATAAAACAACTCTTGCTCGTAGGACTAGAAACTGCATGTGATTCATGTCCATTTAGGACTGGGAAACAAACGCTAGCTCGCCTTACAAGAAACACACTCTGCTTTAGGGAAAAGAGCACTCTTCTACTCTATTGTGTTTCCTATAGGGCCAGAACAGTGAGCTTTCTCAGAACAAAAGAACTGTGCTTCCTACACACGGGCCATAACTAGTTCAACTCTGCTTAGAAAACTGACAAGAACAGTAGCTCCTCTTCAGTCCGATACACTGTACTTGCTGGGAACAAACTCGAGTGCTATTTGCACTGTGTATGGCAATGGGAGCGCAATAGTGACTTTCCTTACCAGAAAACAACTCTTGCTCGTAGGACCAGAAACTGCATGTGATTCAACTCCATTTAGGACTGGGAAACAAATGCTAGCTCGCCTTACAAGAAACACACTCTGCTTTTTAGAAAAGAGCACTCTTCTACTGTACTGTGTTTCCTATGGGGTCCGAACAGTGAGCTTGCTCAGAACAAAAAAAACTGTGCTTTCTACACACACGGGCCATATCTAGTTCAACTCTGCTTAGGAAACAAACAAGAACAGTAGCTCCTCTTAGTCCGATACACTGAACTTGCGGGGAACAGACGCGAGTGCTATTTGCACTGTGTTTGGCATTGGAGCACAATAGTGACTCGTCTAACCAGAAAACAACTCTTGCTCGTAGGACAAAAAACTGCATGTGACTCAACTCCATTTAGGACTGGGAAACAAACGCTAGCACGCCTTACATGAAACACACTCTGGTTTTGAGAAAAGAGCACTCTTCTACTCTACTGTGTTTCCTATGGGGTCCGAACAGTGAGCTTGCTCAGAACAAAAGAACTGTGCTTCCTACACACACGGCCATATCTAGTTCAACTCTGCTTAGTAAACTGACAAGAACAATAGCTCCTCTTCCTTCCAATACACTGTACTTGCAGGCAACAGACGCGAGTGCTATTTGCACTGTGTATGGCAATTGGAGCACAATAGTGACTTGTCTTACCAGAAAACAACTCTTGCTCGTAGGACAAAAAACTGCATGTGACTCAACTCCATTTAGGACTAGGAAACAAACGCTAGCTCGACTTCCAAGAAACACACTCTGCTTTTGAGAAAAGAACACTCTTCTACTCTACTGTGTTTCCTATAGAGCCAGAAGAGTGAACTTGCTCAGAACATTAGAACTGTGCTTCCTACACACACGGCCATATCTAGTTCAATTCTGCTTGGGAAACTGACAAGAACAGTACATCCTCTTCTGTACATTACACTGTACTTGCTGGGAACAGACGCCAGTGCTATTTGTCCTGTGTATGGCAATGGCAGCACAATAGTGACTCTTCTTACCAGAAAACAACCCTTGCTCGTAGGATTAGAAACTGCATGTGATTCAACTCCATTTAGGACTGGGAAACAAACGCTAGCTCGACTTACAAGAAACACACTCTGCTTTAGGGAAAAGAGCACTCTTCTACTCTATTGTGTTTCCTATAGGGCCAGAACAGTGAGCTTGCTCAGAACAAAAGAACTGTGCTTCCTACACACGGGCCATAACTAGTTCAACTCTGCTTAGGAAACTGACAAGAACAGTAGCTCCTCTTCAGTCCGATACACTGTACTTGCTGGGAACAGACGCCAGTGCTATTTGTCCTCTGTATGGCAATGGCAGCGCAATAGTGACTCTTCTTACCAGAAAACAACTCTTGCTTGTATGACCAGAAACTGCATGGGATTCAACTCCATTTAGGACTGGGAAACAAATGCTAGCTCGCCTTACATGAAACACACTCTGCTTTTGAGAAAAGAGCACTCTTCTACTCTACTGTGCTTCCTATGTGGTCCGAAAAGTGAGCTTGCTCAGAACAAAAGAACTGTGCTTCCTAAACACATGGGCCATATCTAGTTCAACTCTGCTTAGGAAACTGACAAGAACAATAGCCCCTCTTCCTTCCAATACACTGTACTTGCAGGGAACTGACGCGAGAGCTATTTGCACTGTGTATGGCAATTGGAGCACAATAGTGACTTGTCTTACCAGAAAACAACTCTTGCTCATAGGACAAAAAACTGCATGTGACTCAACTCCATTGAGGACTGGGAAACAAATGCTAGCTCGAATTACAAGAAACACACCCTGGTTTTGAGAAAAGAGCACTCTTCTACTCTACTGTGTTTCCTATGGGGTCCGAACAGTGAGCTTGCTCAGAACAAAAGAACTGTGCTTCCTACACACACGGCCATATCTAGTTCACTTCTGCTTAGGAATCTGACAAGAACAGTAGATCCTCTTCAGTCCAATACACTGTACTTGCTGGGAACAGACGCCAGTGCTATTTGTCCTGTGTATGGCAATGGCAGCGCAATAGTGACTCTTCTTACCATAAAACAACCCTTGGTCGTAGGATTAGAAACTGCATGTGATTCAACTCCGTTTAGGACTGGGAAACAAACTCTAGCTCGCCTTACAAGAAACACACTCTGCTTTAGGGAAAAGAGCACTCTTCTATTCTATTGTGTTTCCTATAGGGCCAGAACAATGAGCTTGCTCAGAACAAAAGAACTGTGCTTCCTACACACGGGCCATACCTAGTTCAACTCTGCTTAGGAAACTGACAAGAACAGTAGCTCCTCTTCCGTCCGATACACTATACTTGCGGGGAACAGACGCGAGGGCTATTTGCACTGTGTATGGCATTGGAGCACAATAGTGACTCGTCTTACCAGAAAACAACTCTTGCTCGTAGGACAAAAAACTGCATGTGACTCAACTCCATTTAGGACTGGGAAACAAACGCTAGCTCGACTTACAAAAAACACACTCTGGTTTTGAGAAAAGAGCACTCTTCTACTCTACTGTGTATCCTATGGTGTCCGAACAGTGAGCTTGCTCAGAACAAAAGAACTGTGCTTCCTACACACATGGCCATATCTAGTTCAATTCTGCTTAGGAACCTGACAAGAACAGTAGATCCTCTATAGTCCAATACACTGTACTTGCTGGGAACAGACGCCAGTGCTATTTGTCCTGTGTATGGCAATGGCAGCGCAATAATGACTCTTCTTACCAGAAAACAACTCTTGCTTGAGGGACCAGAAACTGCATGTGATTCAACTCCATTTAGACTGGGAAACAAAAGCTGGCTCACCTTACAAGAAACACACTGTGCTTTAGAGAAATGTACTGTACTGTGTTTCCTATGGGGTCCGAACAGTGAGCTTGCTCAGAACAAAAGAACTGTGCTTCCTACACACATGGGCCATATCTAGTTCAACTCTGCTTATGAAACTGGCAAGAACAATAGCTCCTCTTCCTTCCAATACACTGTACTTGCAGGGAACAGACGCGAGTGCTATTTGCACTGTGTTTGGCAATGGGAGCGCAATAGTGACTTTCCTTACCAGAAAACTACTCTTGCTCGTAGGACAAAAAAGTGCATGTGACTCAACTCCATTTAGGACTAGGAAACAATCGCTAGCTCGACTTCCGAGAAACACACTCTGCTTTTGAGAAAAAAGCACTTTTCTACTCTACTGTGTTACCTATAGAGCCAGAAGAGTGATCTTGCTCAGAACATTAAGACTGTGCTTCCTACACACACGGCCATATCTAGTTCAATTCTGCTTAGGAACCTGACAAGAACAGTAGATCCTCTTCTGTACAATACACTGTACTTGCTGGGAACAGACGCCAGTGCTATTTGTCCTGTGTATGGCAATGGCAGTGCAATAGTGACTCTTCTTACCATAAAACAACTCTTGCTCGTAGGACTAGAAACTGCATGTGATTCATGTCCATTTAGGATTGGGAAACAAACGCTAGCTCGCCTTGCAAGAAACACACTCTGCTTTAGGGAAAAGAGCACTCTTCTACTCTATTGTGTTTCCTATAGGGCCAGAACAGTGAGCTTGCTCAGAACAAAAGAACTGTGCTTCCTACACACTGGCCATAACTAGTTCAACTCTGCTTAGAAAACTGACAAGAACAGTAGCTCCTCTTCAGTCCGATACACTGTACTTGCTGGGAACAAACTCGAGTGCTATTTGCACTGTGTATGGCAATGGGAGCGCAATAGTGACTTTCCTTACCAGAAAACAACTCTTGCTCGTAGGACCAGAAACTGCATGTGATTCAACTCCATTTAGGACTGGGAAACAAATGCTAGCTCGCCTTACAAGAAACACACTCTGCTTTTGAGAAAAGAGCACTCTTCTACTGTACTGTGTTTCCTATGGGGTCCGAACAGTGAGCTTGCTCAGAACAAAAGAACTGTGCTTCCTACACACGGGCCATATCTAGTTCAACTCTGCTTAGGAAACTGACAAGAACAGTAGCTCCTCTTCAGTCCGATACACTGTACTTGCTGGGAACAGAGGCCAGTGCTATTTGCACTGTGTATGTCAATGGGAGCGCAATAGTGACTTTCCTTACCAGAAAACAACTCTTGCTCGTAAGACCAGAAACTGCATGAGATTCAACTCCATTTAGGACTGGGAAACAAATGCTAGCTCGCCTTACATGAAACACACTCTGCTTTTGAGAAAAGAGCACTCTTCTACTCTACTGTGTTTCCTATGGGGTCCGAACAGTGAGCTTGCTCAGAACAAAAGAACTGTGCTTCCTACACACACGGGCCATATCTAGTTCAACTCTGCTTAGTAAACTGACAAGAACAATAGCTCCTCTTCCCTCCAATACACTGTACTTGCAGGGAACAGATGCGAGTGCTATTTGCACTGTGTATGGCAATTGGAGCACAATAGTGACTGTCTTACCAGAAAACAACTCTTGCTCGTAGGACAAAAAACTGCATGTGACTCAACTCCATTTAGGACTAGGAAACAAACGCTAGCTCGACTTCCAAGAAACACACTCTGCTTTTGAGAAAAGAGCACTCTTCTACTCTACTTTGTTTCCTATAGAGCCAGAAGAGTGAACTTGCTCAGAACATTAGAACTGTGCTTCCTACACACACGGCCATATCTAGTTCAAGTCTGCTTAGGAACCTGACAAGAACAGTAGATCCTCTTCTGTACAATACACTGTACTTGCTGGGAACAGACGCCAGTGCTATTTGTCCTGTGTATGGCAATGGCAGCTCAATAGTGACTCTTCTTACCATAAAACAACCCTTGCTCGTAGGATTAGAACCTGCATGTGATTCATGTCCATTTAGGACTGGGAAACAAACGCTAGCTCGCCTTACAAGAAACACACTCTGCTTTAGGGAAAAGAGCACTCTTCTACTCTATTGTGTTTCCTATAGGGCCAGAACAGTGAGCTTTCTCAGAACAAAAGAACTGTGCTTCCTACACACGGGCCATAACTAGTTCAACTCTGCTTAGAAAACTGACAAGAACAGTAGCTCCTCTTCAGTCCGATACACTGTACTTGCTGGGAACAAACTCGAGTGCTATTTGCACTGTGTATGGCAATGGGAGCGCAATAGTGACTTTCCTTACCAGAAAACAACTCTTGCTCGTAGGACCAGAAACTGCATGTGATTCAACTCCATTTAGGACTGGGAAACAAATGCTAGCTCGCCTTACAAGAAACACACTCTGCTTTTGAGAAAAGAGCACTCTTCTACTGTACTGTGTTTCCTATGGGGTCCGAACAGTGAGCTTGCTCAGAACAAAAAAACTGTGCTTTCTACACACACGGGCCATATCTAGTTCAACTCTGCTTAGGAAACAAACAAGAACAGTAGCTCCTCTTCAGTCCGATACACTGTACTTGCGGGGAACAGACGCGAGTGCTTTTTGCACTGTGTTTGGCATTGGAGCACAATAGTGACTCGTCTAACCAGAAAACAACTCTTGCTCGTAGGACAAAAAACTGCATGTGACTCAACTCCATTTAGGACTGGTAAACAAAAGCTAGCACGCCTTACATGAAACACACTCTGGTTTTGAGAAAAGAGCACTCTTCTACTCTACTGTGTTTCCTATGGGGTCCGAACAGTGAGCTTGCTCAGAACAAAAGAACTGTGCTTCCTACACACACGGGCCATATCTAGTTCAACTCTGCTTAGTAAACTGACAAGAACAATAGCTCCTCTTCCTTCCAATACACTGTACTTGCAGGCAACAGACGCGAGTGCTATTTGCACTGTGTATGTCAATGGGAGCGCAATAGTGACTTTCCTTACCAGAAAACAACTCTTGCTCGTAAGACCAGAAACTGCATGAGATTCAACTCCATTTAGGACTGGGAAACAAATGCTAGCTCGCCTTACATGAAACACACTCTGCTTTTGAGAAAAGAGCACTCTTCTACTCTACTGTGTTTCCTATGGGGTCCGAACAGTGAGCTTGCTCAGAACAAAAGAACTGTGCTTCCTACACACACGGGCCATATCTAGTTCAACTCTGCTTAGTAAACTGACAAGAACAATAGCTCCTCTTCCTTCCAATACACTGTACTTGCAGGGAACAGATGCGAGTGCTATTTGCACTGTGTATGGCAATTGGAGCACAATAGTGACTTGTCTTACCAGAAAACAACTCTTGCTCGTAGGACAAAAAACTGCATGTGACTCAACTCCATTTAGGACTAGGAAACAAACGCTAGCTCGACTTCCAAGAAACACACTCTGCTTTTGAGAAAAGAGCACTCTTCTACTCTACTTTGTTTCCAATAGAGCCAGAAGAGTGAACTTGCTCAGAACATTAGAACTGTGCTTCCTACACACGGCCATATCTAGTTCAAGTCTGCTTAGGAACCTGACAAGAACAGTAGATCCTCTTCTGTACAATACACTGTACTTGCTGGGAACAGACGCCAGTGCTATTTGTCCTGTGTATGGCAATGGCAGCGCAATAGTGACTCTTCTTACCATAAAACAACCCTTGCTCGTAGGATTAGAAACTGCATGTGATTCAACTCCATTTAGGATGGGAAACAAACGCTAGCTCGACTTACAAGTAACACACTCTGCTTTAGGGAAAAGAGCACTCTTCTACTCTATTGTGTTTCCTATAGGGCCAGAACAGTGAGCTTGCTCAGAACAAAAGAACTGTGCTTCCTACACACGGGCCATAACTAGTTCAACTCTGCTTAGGAAACTGACAAGAACAGTAGCTCCTATTCAGTCCGATACACTGTACTTGATGGGAACAGACGCGAGTGCTATTTGCACTGTGTATGGCAATTGGAGCACAATAGTGACATATCTTACCAGAAAACAACTCTTGCTCGTAGGAAAAAAACTGATTGTGACACAACTCCATTTAGGACTGGGAAACAAATGCTAGCTCGACTTCCAAGAAACACACTCTGCTTTTGAGAAAAGAGCACTCTTCTACTCTACTGTGTTTCCTATGTGTTCCGAACAGTGAGCTTGCTCAGAACAAAAAACTGTGCTTCCTACACACACGGCCATATCTAGTTCAATTCTGCTTAGCAACCTGACAAGAACAGTAGATCCTCTTCAGTCCAATACACTGTACTTGCTGGGAACAGACACCAGTGCTATTTGTCCTGTGTATGGCAAAGGCAGCGCAATAGTGACTCTTCTTACCAGAAAACAACTCTTGCTCGTAGGACCAGAAACTGCATGTGATTCAACTCCATTTAGGACTGGGAAACAAACTCTAGCTCGCTTTACAAGAAACACACTCTGCTTTTGAGAAAAGAGCACTCTTCTACTCTACTGTGTTTCCTATAGGGCCAGAACAGTGAGCTTGCTCAGAAAAAAAGAACTGTACTTCCTACACACACGGGACATATCTAGTTCAACTCTGCTTAGGAAACCGAGAAGAACAGTAGCTCCTCTTCAGTCCAATACACTGTACTTGATGGGAACAGACGGGAGGGCTATTTGCACTGTGTATGGCAATGGGAGCACAATAGTGACTTTCCTTACCAGAAAACAACTCTTGCTCGTAGGACCAGAAACTGCATGTGATTCAACTCCATTTAGGACTGGAAACAAACGGTAGCTCGCCTTACAAGAAACACACTCTGCTTTTGAGAAAAGAGCACTCTTCTACTCTACTGTGTTTCCTATGGGGTCCGAACAGTGAGCTTGCTCAGAACAAAAGAACTGTGCTTCCTACACACACGGCCATATCTAGTTCACTTCTGCTTAGGAACCTGACAAGAACAGTAGATCCTCTTCAGTCCAATACACTGTACTTGCTGGGAACAGACGCCAGGGCTATTTGTCCTGTGTATGGCAAAGGCAGCGCAATAGTGACTCTTCTTACCATAAAACAACCCTTGGTCGTAGGATTAGAAACTGCATGTGATTCAACTCCGTTTAGGACTGGGAAACAAACGCTAGCTCGCCTTACAAGAAACACACTCTGCTTTAGGGAAAAGAGCACTCTTCTATTCTATTGTGTTTCCTATAGGGCCAGAACAATGAGCTTGCTCAGAACAAAAGAACTGTGCTTCCTACACACGGGCCATACCTAGTTCAACTCTGCTTAGGAAACTGACAAGAACAGTAGCTCCTCTTCCGTCCGATACACTATACTTGCGGGGAACAGACGCGAGGGCTATTTGCACTGTGTATGGCATTGGAGCACAATAGTGACTCGTCTTACCAGAAAACAACTCTTGCTCGTAGGACAAAAAACTGCATGTGACTCAACTCCATTTAGGACTGGGAAACAAACGCTAGCTCGACTTACAAAAAACACACTCTGGTTTTGAGAAAAGAGCACTCTTCTACTCTACTGTGTATCCTATGGTGTCCGAACAGTGAGCTTGCTCAGAACAAAAGAACTGTGCTTCCTACACACATGGCCATATCTAGTTCAATTCTGCTTAGGAACCTGACAAGAACAGTAGATCCTCTATAGTCCAATACACTGTACTTGCTGGGAACAGACGCCAGTGCTATTTGTCCTGTGTATGGCAATGGCAGCGCAATAATGACTCTTCTTACCAGAAAACAACTCTTGCTTGAGGGACCAGAAACTGCATGTGATTCAACTCCATTTAGACTGGGAAACAAAAGCTGGCTCACCTTACAAGAAACACACTGTGCTTTAGAGAAATGTACTGTACTGTGTTTCCTATGGGGTCCGAACAGTGAGCTTGCTCAGAACAAAAGAACTGTGCTTCCTACACACATGGGCCATATCTAGTTCAACTCTGCTTATGAAACTGGCAAGAACAATAGCTCCTCTTCCTTCCAATACACTGTACTTGCAGGGAACAGACGCGAGTGCTATTTGCACTGTGTTTGGCAATGGGAGCGCAATAGTGACTTTCCTTACCAGAAAACTACTCTTGCTCGTAGGACAAAAAAGTGCATGTGACTCAACTCCATTTAGGACTAGGAAACAATCGCTAGCTCGACTTCCGAGAAACACACTCTGCTTTTGAGAAAAAAGCACTTTTCTACTCTACTGTGTTTCCTATAGAGCCAGAAGAGTGATCTTGCTCAGAACATTAAGACTGTGCTTCCTACACACACGGCCATATCTAGTTCAATTCTGCTTAGGAACCTGACAAGAACAGTAGATCCTCTTCTGTACAATACACTGTACTTGCTGGGAACAGACGCCAGTGCTATTTGTCCTGTGTATGGCAATGGCAGTGCAATAGTGACTCTTCTTACCATAAAACAACTCTTGCTCGTAGGACTAGAAACTGCATGTGATTCATGTCCATTTAGGATTGGGAAACAAACGCTAGCTCGCCTTGCAAGAAACACACTCTGCTTTAGGGAAAAGAGCACTCTTCTACTCTATTGTGTTTCCTATAGGGCCAGAACAGTGAGCTTGCTCAGAACAAAAGAACTGTGCTTCCTACACACTGGCCATAACTAGTTCAACTCTGCTTAGAAAACTGACAAGAACAGTAGCTCCTCTTCAGTCCGATACACTGTACTTGCTGGGAACAGAGGCCAGTGCTATTTGCACTGTGTATGGCAATGGGAGCGCAATAGTGACTTTCCTTACCAGAAAACAACTCTTGCTCGTAAGACCAGAAACTGCATGAGATTCAACTCCATTTCGGACTGGGAAACAAATGCTAGCTCGCCTTACATGAAACACACTCTGCTTTTGAGAAAAGAGCACTCTTCTACTCTACTGTGTTTCCTATGGGGTCCGAACAGTGAGCTTGCTCAGAACAAAAGAACTGTGCTTCCTACACACACGGGCCATATCTAGTTCAACTCTGCTTAGTAAACTGACAAGAACAATAGCTCCTCTTCCCTCCAATACACTGTACTTGCAGGGAACAGATGCGAGTGCTATTTGCACTGTGTATGGCAATTGGAGCACAATAGTGACTGTCTTACCAGAAAACAACTCTTGCTCGTAGGACAAAAAACTGCATGTGACTCAACTCCATTTAGGACTAGGAAACAAACGCTAGCTCGACTTCCAAGAAACACACTCTGCTTTTGAGAAAAGAGCACTCTTCTACTCTACTTTGTTTCCTATAGAGCCAGAAGAGTGAACTTGCTCAGAACATTAGAACTGTGCTTCCTACACACACGGCCATATCTAGTTCAAGTCTGCTTAGGAACCTGACAAGAACAGTAGATCCTCTTCTGTACAATACACTGTACTTGCTGGGAACAGACGCCAGTGCTATTTGTCCTGTGTATGGCAATGGCAGCTCAATAGTGACTCTTCTTACCATAAAACAACCCTTGCTCGTAGGATTAGAACCTGCATGTGATTCATGTCCATTTAGGACTGGGAAACAAACGCTAGCTCGCCTTACAAGAAACACACTCTGCTTTAGGGAAAAGAGCACTCTTCTACTCTATTGTGTTTCCTATAGGGCCAGAACAGTGAGCTTTCTCAGAACAAAAGAACTGTGCTTCCTACACACGGGCCATAACTAGTTCAACTCTGCTTAGAAAACTGACAAGAACAGTAGCTCCTCTTCAGTCCGATACACTGTACTTGCTGGGAACAAACTCGAGTGCTATTTGCACTGTGTATGGCAATGGGAGCGCAATAGTGACTTTCCTTACCAGAAAACAACTCTTGCTCGTAGGACCAGAAACTGCATGTGATTCAACTCCATTTAGGACTGGGAAACAAATGCTAGCTCGCCTTACAAGAAACACACTCTGCTTTTGAGAAAAGAGCACTCTTCTACTGTACTGTGTTTCCTATGGGGTCCGAACAGTGAGCTTGCTCAGAACAAAAAAACTGTGCTTTCTACACACACGGGCCATATCTAGTTCAACTCTGCTTAGGAAACAAACAAGAACAGTAGCTCCTCTTCAGTCCGATACACTGTACTTGCGGGGAACAGACGCGAGTGCTTTTTGCACTGTGTTTGGCATTGGAGCACAATAGTGACTCGTCTAACCAGAAAACAACTCTTGCTCGTAGGACAAAAAACTGCATGTGACTCAACTCCATTTAGGACTGGTAAACAAAAGCTAGCACGCCTTACATGAAACACACTCTGGTTTTGAGAAAAGAGCACTCTTCTACTCTACTGTGTTTCCTATGGGGTCCGAACAGTGAGCTTGCTCAGAACAAAAGAACTGTGCTTCCTACACACACGGGCCATATCTAGTTCAACTCTGCTTAGTAAACTGACAAGAACAATAGCTCCTCTTCCTTCCAATACACTGTACTTGCAGGCAACAGACGCGAGTGCTATTTGCACTGTGTATGTCAATGGGAGCGCAATAGTGACTTTCCTTACCAGAAAACAACTCTTGCTCGTAAGACCAGAAACTGCATGAGATTCAACTCCATTTAGGACTGGGAAACAAATGCTAGCTCGCCTTACATGAAACACACTCTGCTTTTGAGAAAAGAGCACTCTTCTACTCTACTGTGTTTCCTATGGGGTCCGAACAGTGAGCTTGCTCAGAACAAAAGAACTGTGCTTCCTACACACACGGGCCATATCTAGTTCAACTCTGCTTAGTAAACTGACAAGAACAATAGCTCCTCTTCCTTCCAATACACTGTACTTGCAGGGAACAGATGCGAGTGCTATTTGCACTGTGTATGGCAATTGGAGCACAATAGTGACTTGTCTTACCAGAAAACAACTCTTGCTCGTAGGACAAAAAACTGCATGTGACTCAACTCCATTTAGGACTAGGAAACAAACGCTAGCTCGACTTCCAAGAAACACACTCTGCTTTTGAGAAAAGAGCACTCTTCTACTCTACTTTGTTTCCAATAGAGCCAGAAGAGTGAACTTGCTCAGAACATTAGAACTGTGCTTCCTACACACGGCCATATCTAGTTCAAGTCTGCTTAGGAACCTGACAAGAACAGTAGATCCTCTTCTGTACAATACACTGTACTTGCTGGGAACAGACGCCAGTGCTATTTGTCCTGTGTATGGCAATGGCAGCGCAATAGTGACTCTTCTTACCATAAAACAACCCTTGCTCGTAGGATTAGAAACTGCATGTGATTCAACTCCATTTAGGATGGGAAACAAACGCTAGCTCGACTTACAAGTAACACACTCTGCTTTAGGGAAAAGAGCACTCTTCTACTCTATTGTGTTTCCTATAGGGCCAGAACAGTGAGCTTGCTCAGAACAAAAGAACTGTGCTTCCTACACACGGGCCATAACTAGTTCAACTCTGCTTAGGAAACTGACAAGAACAGTAGCTCCTATTCAGTCCGATACACTGTACTTGATGGGAACAGACGCGAGTGCTATTTGCACTGTGTATGGCAATTGGAGCACAATAGTGACATATCTTACCAGAAAACAACTCTTGCTCGTAGGAAAAAAACTGATTGTGACACAACTCCATTTAGGACTGGGAAACAAATGCTAGCTCGACTTCCAAGAAACACACTCTGCTTTTGAGAAAAGAGCACTCTTCTACTCTACTGTGTTTCCTATGTGTTCCGAACAGTGAGCTTGCTCAGAACAAAAAACTGTGCTTCCTACACACACGGCCATATCTAGTTCAATTCTGCTTAGCAACCTGACAAGAACAGTAGATCCTCTTCAGTCCAATACACTGTACTTGCTGGGAACAGACGCCAGTGCTATTTGTCCTGTGTATGGCAAAGGCAGCGCAATAGTGACTCTTCTTACCAGAAAACAACTCTTGCTCGTAGGACCAGAAACTGCATGTGATTCAACTCCATTTAGGACTGGGAAACAAACTCTAGCTCGCTTTACAAGAAACACACTCTGCTTTTGAGAAAAGAGCACTCTTCTACTCTACTGTGTTTCCTATAGGGCCAGAACAGTGAGCTTGCTCAGAAAAAAAGAACTGTACTTCCTACACACACGGGACATATCTAGTTCAACTCTGCTTAGGAAACCGAGAAGAACAGTAGCTCCTCTTCAGTCCAATACACTGTACTTGATGGGAACAGACGGGAGGGCTATTTGCACTGTGTATGGCAATGGGAGCACAATAGTGACTTTCCTTACCAGAAAACAACTCTTGCTCGTAGGACCAGAAACTGCATGTGATTCAACTCCATTTAGGACTGGGAAACAAACGGTAGCTCGCCTTACAAGAAACACACTCTGCTTTTGAGAAAAGAGCACTCTTCTACTCTACTGTGTTTCCTATGGGGTCCGAACAGTGAGCTTGCTCAGAACAAAAGAACTGTGCTTCCTACACACACGGCCATATCTAGTTCACTTCTGCTTAGGAACCTGACAAGAACAGTAGATCCTCTTCAGTCCAATACACTGTACTTGCTGGGAACAGACGCCAGGGCTATTTGTCCTGTGTATGGCAAAGGCAGCGCAATAGTGACTCTTCTTACCATAAAACAACCCTTGGTCGTAGGATTAGAAACTGCATGTGATTCAACTCCGTTTAGGACTGGGAAACAAACGCTAGCTCGCCTTACAAGAAACACACTCTGCTTTAGGGAAAAGAGCACTCTTCTATTCTATTGTGTTTCCTATAGGGCCAGAACAATGAGCTTGCTCAGAACAAAAGAACTGTGCTTCCTACACACGGGCCATACCTAGTTCAACTCTGCTTAGGAAACTGACAAGAACAGTAGCTCCTCTTCCGTCCGATACACTATACTTGCGGGGAACAGACGCGAGGGCTATTTGCACTGTGTATGGCATTGGAGCACAATAGTGACTCGTCTTACCAGAAAACAACTCTTGCTCGTAGGACAAAAAACTGCATGTGACTCAACTCCATTTAGGACTGGGAAACAAACGCTAGCTCGACTTACAAAAAACACACTCTGGTTTTGAGAAAAGAGCACTCTTCTACTCTACTGTGTATCCTATGGTGTCCGAACAGTGAGCTTGCTCAGAACAAAAGAACTGTGCTTCCTACACACATGGCCATATCTAGTTCAATTCTGCTTAGGAACCTGACAAGAACAGTAGATCCTCTATAGTCCAATACACTGTACTTGCTGGGAACAGACGCCAGTGCTATTTGTCCTGTGTATGGCAATGGCAGCGCAATAATGACTCTTCTTACCAGAAAACAACTCTTGCTTGAGGGACCAGAAACTGCATGTGATTCAACTCCATTTAGACTGGGAAACAAAAGCTGGCTCACCTTACAAGAAACACACTGTGCTTTAGAGAAATGTACTGTACTGTGTTTCCTATGGGGTCCGAACAGTGAGCTTGCTCAGAACAAAAGAACTGTGCTTCCTACACACATGGGCCATATCTAGTTCAACTCTGCTTATGAAACTGGCAAGAACAATAGCTCCTCTTCCTTCCAATACACTGTACTTGCAGGGAACAGACGCGAGTGCTATTTGCACTGTGTTTGGCAATGGGAGCGCAATAGTGACTTTCCTTACCAGAAAACTACTCTTGCTCGTAGGACAAAAAAGTGCATGTGACTCAACTCCATTTAGGACTAGGAAACAATCGCTAGCTCGACTTCCGAGAAACACACTCTGCTTTTGAGAAAAAAGCACTTTTCTACTCTACTGTGTTTCCTATAGAGCCAGAAGAGTGATCTTGCTCAGAACATTAAGACTGTGCTTCCTACACACACGGCCATATCTAGTTCAATTCTGCTTAGGAACCTGACAAGAACAGTAGATCCTCTTCTGTACAATACACTGTACTTGCTGGGAACAGACGCCAGTGCTATTTGTCCTGTGTATGGCAATGGCAGTGCAATAGTGACTCTTCTTACCATAAAACAACTCTTGCTCGTAGGACTAGAAACTGCATGTGATTCATGTCCATTTAGGATTGGGAAACAAACGCTAGCTCGCCTTGCAAGAAACACACTCTGCTTTAGGGAAAAGAGCACTCTTCTACTCTATTGTGTTTCCTATAGGGCCAGAACAGTGAGCTTGCTCAGAACAAAAGAACTGTGCTTCCTACACACTGGCCATAACTAGTTCAACTCTGCTTAGAAAACTGACAAGAACAGTAGCTCCTCTTCAGTCCGATACACTGTACTTGCTGGGAACAAACTCGAGTGCTATTTGCACTGTGTATGGCAATGGGAGCGCAATAGTGACTTTCCTTACCAGAAAACAACTCTTGCTCGTAGGACCAGAAACTGCATGTGATTCAACTCCATTTAGGACTGGGAAACAAATGCTAGCTCGCCTTACAAGAAACACACTCTGCTTTTGAGAAAAGAGCACTCTTCTACTGTACTGTGTTTCCTATGGGGTCCGAACAGTGAGCTTGCTCAGAACAAAAGAACTGTGCTTCCTACACACGGGCCATATCTAGTTCAACTCTGCTTAGGAAACTGACAAGAACAGTAGCTCCTCTTCAGTCCGATACACTGTACTTGCTGGGAACAGAGGCCAGTGCTATTTGCACTGTGTATGTCAATGGGAGCGCAATAGTGACTTTCCTTACCAGAAAACAACTCTTGCTCGTAAGACCAGAAACTGCATGAGATTCAACTCCATTTCGGACTGGGAAACAAATGCTAGCTCGCCTTACATGAAACACACTCTGCTTTTGAGAAAAGAGCACTCTTCTACTCTACTGTGTTTCCTATGGGGTCCGAACAGTGAGCTTGCTCAGAACAAAAGAACTGTGCTTCCTACACACACGGGCCATATCTAGTTCAACTCTGCTTAGTAAACTGACAAGAACAATAGCTCCTCTTCCCTCCAATACACTGTACTTGCAGGGAACAGATGCGAGTGCTATTTGCACTGTGTATGGCAATTGGAGCACAATAGTGACTGTCTTACCAGAAAACAACTCTTGCTCGTAGGACAAAAAACTGCATGTGACTCAACTCCATTTAGGACTAGGAAACAAACGCTAGCTCGACTTCCAAGAAACACACTCTGCTTTTGAGAAAAGAGCACTCTTCTACTCTACTTTGTTTCCTATAGAGCCAGAAGAGTGAACTTGCTCAGAACATTAGAACTGTGCTTCCTACACACACGGCCATATCTAGTTCAAGTCTGCTTAGGAACCTGACAAGAACAGTAGATCCTCTTCTGTACAATACACTGTACTTGCTGGGAACAGACGCCAGTGCTATTTGTCCTGTGTATGGCAATGGCAGCTCAATAGTGACTCTTCTTACCATAAAACAAC
>NW_026735821.1:0-99092 GCF_949786415.1 Peromyscus eremicus
ACTGTTCTTGTCAGGTTCCTAAGCAGAATTGAACTAGATATGGCCCGTGAGTGTAGGAAGCACAGTGCTTTTGTTCTGAGCAAGATCACTTTTCGGACCCCTAGGAAACACAGTAGAGTAGAAGAGTGCTCTTTTCTCAAAAGCAGAGTGTGTTTCTTGTAAGGTGAGCTAGCGTTTGTTTCCCAGTCCTAAATGGAGTTGAATCACATGCAATTTCTGGTCGTACGAGCAAGAGTTGTTTTCTGGTAAGGAAAGTCACTATTGCGCTCCCATTGCCATACACAGTGCAAATAGCACTCGCGTCTGTTCTCAGCAATTACAGTGTATCGGACTGAAGAGGAGCTACTGTTCTTGTCAGTTTCCTAAGCAGAGTTGAACTAGATAAGGACCGTGTGTGTAGAAAGCACAGTTCTTATGTTCTGAGCAAGCTCACTGTTCTGGCCCTATAGGAAACACAGTAGAGTAGAAGAGTGCTCTTTTCTCAAAAGCAGAGTGTGTTTCTTGTAAGGCGAGCTAGCGTTTGTTTTTTAGTCCTAAATGGAGTTGAATCACATGCAGTTTCTGGTCCTACGAACAAGAGTTGTTTTCTGGTAAGGAAAGTCACTATTGCGCTCCCATTTCCATACACAGTGCAAATAGCACTCGCGTCTGTTCCCAGCAAGTACAGTGTATTGGACTGAATAGGAGCTACTGTTCTTGTCAGTTTCCTAAGCAGAGTTGAACTACATATGGTCCTTGTGTGTAGGAAGCACAGTACTTTTGTTCTGAGCAAGCTCACTGTTTGGAAGCCATAGGAAACACAGTAGAGTAGAAGAGTGCTCTTTTCTCTAAAGCAGAGTGTGTTTCTGGTAAGGCGAGCTAGCGTTTGTTTCCCAGTCCTAAATGGAGTGGAATCACATGCAGTTTCTGGTCCTATGAGCACGAGTTGTTCTCTGGTAAGGAAATCACAATTGAGCTCCCATTGCCATACACAGTGCAAATAGCCCTCCCGTCTGTTCCCAGCAAGTACAGTGTATTGGACTGAATAGGAGCTACTGTTCTTGTCAGTTTCCTAAGCAGAGTTGAACTACATATGGTCCTTGTGTGTAGGAAGCACAGTACTTTTGTTCTGAGCAAGCTCACTGTTTGGAAGCCATAGGAAACACAGTAGAGTAGAAGAGTGCTCTTTTCTCTAAAGCAGAGTGTGTTTCTGGTAAGGCGAGCTAGCGTTTGTTTTGCAGTCCTAAATGAAGTGGAATCACATGCAGTTTCTGTCCTACGAGCAAGAGTTTTTTTATGGTAAGAATAGTCACTATTCTGCTGCCATTGCCATACACAGGACAAATAGCACTGGCGTCTGTTCGCAGCAAGTACAGTGTATTGGACTGAAGAGGATCTACTGTTCTTGTCAGGTTCCTAAGCAGAATTGAACTAGATATGGACGTGTGTGTAGGAAGCACAGTCCTTTTGTTCTAAGCAAGCTCACTGTTCGGACCCCATAGAAAACAAATTACAGTAGAAGAGTGCTCTTTTCTCAAAAGCATAGTTTGTTTTTTGTAAGGCAAGCTATCATTTTTTTCCCAGTCCTAAATGGAGTTGAATCACATGCAGTTTCTGGTCCTACAAGCAAGAGTTGTTTTCTGGTAAGGAAAGTTACTATTGCGCTCCCATTGCCATACACAGTGCAAATAGCACTGGCATCTGTTCCCAGCAAGTACAGTGTATTGGACTGAAGAGGAGCTACTGTACTTCTCATTTTCCTAAGCAGAGTTAAACTACATATTGCCCGTGTGTTCTTTTTTTCTGAGCAAGCTCAATGTTCTGGCCCTATAGGAAACACATTAGAGTAGAATACTGCTCTTTTCTGAAAAGCAGAGTGTGTTTCTTGTAAGGCGAGCTAGAGTTTGTTTCCCAGTCCTAAATGGAGTTGAGTCACATGCAGTTTTTTGTCCTACGAGCAAGAGTTGTTTTCTGGTAAGACGAGTCACTATTGTGCTCCAATTGCCATTCACAGTGCAAATAGCACTCGCATCTGTTCTCAGCAAGTACAGTGTATTGGACTGAAGAGGAGCTACTGTTCTTGTCAGTTTCCTAAGCAGAGTTGAACTAGATATGGCCCGTGTGTGTAGGAAGCACAGTTGTTTGGGTCTGAGCAAGCTCACTTTTCTGGCCCTATAGGAAACACAGTAGAGTAGAAGAGTGCTCTTTTCTCTAAAGCAGAGTGTGTTTCTTGTAAGGCGAGCTCGCGTTTGTTTCCCAGTCCTAAATGGAGTTGAGTCACAGACAGTTTTTGGTCCTACGAGCAAGAGTTGTTTTCTGGTAAGAAGAGTCACTATTGCGCTCCAAATGCCATACACAGGGCAAATAGCACTCGCGTCTGTTCCCAGCAAGTACAGTGTATTGGACTGAAGAGGAGCTACTGCTCTTGTCAGTTTCCTAAGCAGAGTTGAACTACATATGGTCCATGTGTGTAGGAAGCACAGTTCTTTTGTTCTGAGCAAGCTCACTGTTTGGACCCCATAGGAAACACCATAGAGTAGAAGAGTGCTCTTTTCTAAAAAGCAGAGTGCGTTTCTTGTAAGGCGAGCTAGCGTTTGTTTCCTAGTCCTAAATGGAGTTGAATCCCATGCAGTTTCTTGTCCTACGAACAAGAGTTGTTTTCTGGTACGGAAAGTTACTATTGCGCTCCCATTGCCATACACAGTGCAAATAGCACTGGCATCTGTTCCCAGCAAGTACAGTGTATTGGACTGAAGAGGAGCTGCTGTTCTTCTCAGTTTCCTAAGCAGAGTTAAACTAGATATTGCTCGTGTGTAGGAAGCACAGTTCTTTTTTTCTGAGCAAGCTCAATGTTCTGGTCCTATAGGAAACACATTAGAGTAGAATACTGCTCTTTTCTCAAAAGCAGAGTGTGTTTCTTGTAAGGCGAGCTCGCGTTTGTTTCCCAGTCCTAAATGGAGTTGAGTCACATGCAGTTTTTGGTCCTACGAGCAAGAGTTGTTTTCTGGTAAGAAGAGTCACTATTGCGCTCCAAATGCCATACACAGTGCAAATAGCACTCGCGTCTGTTCCCAGCAAGTACAGTGTATTGGACTGAAGAGGAGCTACTGCTCTTGTCAGTTTCCTAAGCAGAGTTGAACTAGATATGGTCCATGTGTGTAGGAAGCACAGTTCTTTTGTTCTGAGCAAGCTCACTGTTTGGACCCTATAGGAAACACCATAGAGTAGAAGAGTGCTCTTTTCTAAAAAGCAGAGTGTGTTTCTTGTAAGGCGAGCTAGCGTTTGTTTCCCTGTCCTAAATGGAGTGGAATCACATGCAGCTTCTGGTCTTCGAGCAAGAGTTGTTTTATGGTAAGAATAGTCACTATTGCGCTGCCATTGCCATACACAGGACAAATAGCACTGGCATCTGTTCCCAGCAAGTACAGTGTATTGGACTGAAGAGGATCTACTGTTCTTGTCAGGTTCCTAAGCAGAATTGAACTAGATATGGCCGTGTGTGTAGGAAGCACAGTGCTTTTGTTCTGAGCAAGATCACTTTTCGGACCCCTAGGAAACACAGTAGAGTAGAAGAGTGCTCTTTTCTCAAAAGCAGAGTGTGTTTCTTGTAAGGCGAGCTAGCGTTTGTTTCCCAGTCCTAAATGGAGTTGAATCACATATAATTTCTGGTCCTACGAGCAAGAGTTGTTTTCTGGTAAGGAAAGTAATTATTGCGCTCCCATTGCCATACACAGTGCAAATAGCACTCGCGTCTGTTCCCAGCAAGTACAGTGTATCGGACTGAAGAGGAGCTACTGTTCTTGTCAGGTTCCTAAGCAGAGTTGAACTAGATAAGGACCGTGTGTGTAGAAAGCACAGTTCTTATGTTCTGAGCAAGCTCACTGTTCTGGCCCTATAGGAAACACAGTAGAGTAGAAGAGTGCTCTTTTCTCAAAAGCAGAGTGTGTTTCTTGTAAGCGAGCTAGCGTTTTTTTCCTAGTCCTAAATGGAGCTGAATTACATGCAGTTTATTGTCCTACGAACAAGAGTTGTTTTCTGGTAAGGAAAGTCACTATTGCGTTCCCATTGCCATACACAGTGCAAATAGCACTCGCATCTTTTCCCAGCAAGTACTGTGTATTGGACTGAATAGGAGCTACTGTTCTTGTCAGTTTCCTAAGCAGAGTTGAACTACATATGGTCCTTGTGTGTAGGAAGCACAGTACTTTTGTTCTGAGCCAGCTCACTGTTTGGAAGCCATAGGAAACACAGTAGAGTAGAAGAGTGCTCTTTTTTCTAAAGGAGAGTGTGTTTCTTGTAAGGCGAGCTAGCGTTTGTTTCCCAGTCCTAAATGGAGTTGAATCACATGCAGTTTCTGTCCTACGAGCAAGAGTTGTTTTATGGTAAGAATAGTCACTATTGTGCTGCCATTTCCATACACAGGACAAATAGTACTGGCCTCTGTTCGCAGCAAGTACTGTGTATTGGACTGAACAGGATCTACTGTTCTTGTCAGGTTCCTAAGCAGAATTGAACTAGATATGGCCGTGTGTGTAGGAAGCACAGTTCTTTTGTTCTGAGCAAGCTCACTGTTCGGACCCAAAAGGAAACACAGTAGAGTAGAAGATTGCTCTTTTCTCAAAAGCAGAGAGTGTTTCATGTAAGGCGAGCTAGCATTTGTTTCCCAGTCCTAAACGGAGTTGAATCACATGCAGTTTTTTGTCCTACGAGCAAGAGTTGTTTTCTGGTAAGACGAGTCACTATTGTGCTCCAATTGCCATACACAGTGCAAGTAGCACTCGCGTCTGCTCTCGGCAAGTACAGTGTATCAGACTGAAGAGGAGCTACTGTTCTTGTCAGTTTCCTAAGCAGAGTTGAACTAGATATGGCCTGTGTGTATAGGAAGCACAGTTATTATGTTCTGAGCAAGCTCAATGTTCTGGCCCTATAGGAAACACAGTAGAGTAGAAGAGTGCTCTTTTCTCTAAAGCAGAGTGTGTTTCTTGTAAGGCGAGCTCGCGTTTGTTTCCCAGCCCTAAATGGAGTTGAGTCACAGGCAGTTTTTGGTCCTACGAGTAAGAGTTGTTTTCTGGTAAGAAAAGTCACTATTGCGCTCCAAATGCCATACACAGTGCAAATAGCACTCGCGTCTGTTACCAGCAAGCACAGTGTATTGGACTGAATAGGAGCTACTGTTCTTGTCAGTTTCCTAAGCAGAGTTGAACTACATATGGTCCATGTGTGTAGGAAGCACAGTTCTTTTGTTCTGAGCAAGCTCACTGTTTGGACCCCTTAGGAAACACAGTAGAGTAGAAGAGTGCTCTTTTCTCAAAAGCAGAGTGTGGTTCTTGTAAGGCAAGCTAGCGTTTGTTTTTTAGTCCTAAATGGAGATGAATCACATGCAGTTTCTGGTCCTACGAACAAGAGTTGTTTTCTGGTAAGGAAAGTCACTATTGCGCTCCCATTGCCATACACAGTGCAAATAGCACTCGCGTCTGTTCCCAGCAAGTACAGTGTATTGGACTGAATAGGAGCTACTGTTCTTGTCAGTTTCCTAAGCAGAGTTGAACTACATATGGTCCTTGTGTGTAGGAAGCACAGTACTTTTGTTCTGAGCAAGCTCACTGTTCGGACCCCGTAGGAAACACAGTAGAGTAGAAGAGTGCTCTTTTCTCTAAAGCAGAGTGTGTTTCTGGTAAGGCGAGCTAGCGTTTGTTTTGCAGTCCTAAATGGAGTGGAATCACATGCAGTTTCTGTCCTACGAGCAAGAGTTGTTTTATGGTAAGAATAGTCACTATTGTGCTGCCATTGCCATACACAGGACAAATAGCACTGGCGTCTGTTCGCAGCAAGTACAGTGTATTGGACTGAAGAGGATCTACTGTTCTTGTCAGGTTCGTAAGCAGAATTGAACTAGATATGGCCGTGTGTGTAGGAAGCACAGTTCTTTTGTTCTGAGCAAGCTCACTGTTCGAACCCCATAGGAAACACAGTAGAGTAGAAGAGTGCTCTTTTCTCAAAAGGAGAGTGTGTTTCTTGTAAGGCGAGCTAGAGTTTGTTTCATAGTCGTAAATGGAGTTGAGTCACATGCAATATTTTGTCCTACGAGCAAGAGTTGTTTTCTGGTAAGACGAGTCACTATTGTGCTCCAATTGCCATTCACAGTTCAAATAGCACTCGCGTCTGTTTTCAGCAAGTACAGTGTATCGGACTGAAGAGGAGCTACTGTTCTTTTCAGTTTCCTAAGCAGAGTTGAACTAGATATGGCCCGTGTGTGTAGGAAGCACAGTTCTTTTGTTCTGAGCAAGCTCACTCTTTGGACCGCATAGGAAACACAGTAGAGTAGAAGAGTGATCTTTTCTGAAAAGCAGAGTGTGTTTCTTGTAAGGCGTGCTAGCGTTTGTTTCCCAGTCCTAAATGGAGTGGAATCACATGCAGTTTCTGTCCTACGAGCAAGAGTTGTTTTATGGTAAAAATAGTCACTATTGTGCTGCCATTGCCACACACAGGACCAATAGCACTGGCGTTTGTTCGCAGCAAGTACAGTGTATTGGACTGAAGAGGATCTACTGTTCTTGTCAGTTTCCTAAGCAGAGTTGAACTAGATAAGGACCGTGTGTGTAGAAAGCACAGTTCTTATGTTCTGAGCAAGCTCACTGTTCTGGCCCTATAGGAAACACAGTAGAGTAGAAGAGTGCTCTTTTCTCAAAAGCAGAGTGTGGTTCTTGTAAGGCGAGCTAGCGTTTGTTTTTTAGTCTTAAATGGAGATGAATCACATGCAGTTTCTGGTCCTACGAACAAGAGTTGTTTTCTGGTAAGGAAAGTCACTATTGCGCTCCCATTGCCATACACAGTGCAAATAGCACTCGCGTCTTTTCCCAGCAAGTACAGTGTATTGGACTGAATAGGAGCTACTGTTCTTGTCAGTTTCCTAAGCAGAGTTGAACTACATATGGTCCTTGTGTGTAGGAAGCACAGTACTTTTGTTCTGAGCAAGCTCACTGTTCGGACCCCGTAGGAAACACAGTAGAGTAGAAGAGTGCTCTTTTCTCTAAAGCAGAGTGTGTTTCTGGTAAGGCGAGCTAGCGTTTGTTTTGCAGTCCTAAATGGAGTGGAATCACATGCAGTTTCTGTCCTACGAGCAAGAGTTGTTTTATGGTAAGAATAGTCACTATTGTGCTGCCATTGCCATACACAGGACAAATAGCACTGGCGTCTGTTCGCAGCAAGTACAGTGTATTGGACTGAAGAGGATCTACTGTTCTTGTCAGGTTCGTAAGCAGAATTGAACTAGATATGGCCGTGTGTGTAGGAAGCACAGTTCTTTTGTTCTGAGCAAGCTCACTGTTCGAACCCCATAGGAAACACAGTAGAGTAGAAGAGTGCTCTTTTCTCAAAAGGAGAGTGTGTTTCTTGTAAGGCGAGCTAGAGTTTGTTTCATAGTCGTAAATGGAGTTGAGTCACATGCAATATTTTGTCCTACGAGCAAGAGTTGTTTTCTGGTAAGACGAGTCACTATTGTGCTCCAATTGCCATTCACAGTTCAAATAGCACTCGCGTCTGTTCTCAGCAAGTACAGTGTATCGGACTGAAGAGGAGCTACTGTTCTTGTCAGTTTCCTAAGCAGAGTTGAACTAGATATGGCCCGTGTGTGTAGGAAGCACAGTTCTTTTGTTCTGAGCAAGCTCACTCTTTGGACCGCATAGGAAACACAGTAGAGTAGAAGAGTGCTCTTTTCTCTAAAGCAGAGTGTGTTTCTTGTAAGGCGAGCTAGCGTTTGTTTCCCAGTCCTAAATGGGGTGGAATCACATGCAGTTTCTGTCCTACGAGCAAGAGTTGTTTTATGGTAAAAATAGTCACTATTGTGCTGCCATTGCCACACACAGGACCAATAGCACTGGCGTCTGTTCGCAGCAAGTACAGTGTATTGGACTGAAGAGGAGCTACTGCTCTTGTCAGTTTCCTAAGCAGAGTTGAACTAGATATGGTCCATGTGTGTAGGAAGCACAGTTCTTTTGTTCTGAGCAAGCTCACTGTTTGGACCCCATAGGACACACCATAGAGTAGAAGAGTGCTCTTTTCTCAAAAGCAGAGTGTGTTTCTTGTAAGGCGAGCTCGCGTTTGTTTCCCAGTCCTAAATGGAGTGGAATCACATGCAGTTTCTGGTTCTACGAGCAAGACTTGTTTTATGGTAAGAATAGTCACTATTGCGCTGACATTGCCATACACAGGACAAATAGCACTGGCGTCTGTTCCCAGCAAGTACAGTGTATTGGACTGAAGAGGATCTACTGTTCTTGTCAGGTTCCTAAGCAGAATTGAACTAGATATGGCCCGTGAGTGTAGGAAGCACAGTGCTTTTGTTCTGAGCAAGATCACTTTTCGGACCCCTAGGAAACACAGTAGAGTAGAAGAGTGCTCTTTTCTCAAAAGCAGAGTGTGTTTCTTGTAAGGTGAGCTAGCGTTTGTTTCCCAGTCCTAAATGGAGTTGAATCACATGCAATTTCTGGTCGTACGAGCAAGAGTTGTTTTCTGGTAAGGAAAGTCACTATTGCGCTCCCATTGCCATACACAGTGCAAATAGCACTCGCGTCTGTTCTCAGCAATTACAGTGTATCGGACTGAAGAGGAGCTACTGTTCTTGTCAGTTTCCTAAGCAGAGTTGAACTAGATAAGGACCGTGTGTGTAGAAAGCACAGTTCTTATGTTCTGAGCAAGCTCACTGTTCTGGCCCTATAGGAAACACAGTAGAGTAGAACAGTGCTCTTTTCTCAAAAGCAGAGTGTGTTTCTTGTAAGGCGAGCTAGCGTTTGTTTTTTAGTCCTAAATGGAGTTGAATCACATGCAGTTTCTGGTCCTACGAACAAGAGTTGTTTTCTGGTAAGGAAAGTCACTATTGCGCTCCCATTGCCATACACAGTGCAAATAGCACTCGCGTCTGTTCCCAGCAAGTACAGTGTATTGGACTGAATAGGAGCTACTGTTCTTGTCAGTTTCCTAAGCAGAGTTGAACTACATATGGTCCTTGTGTGTAGGAAGCACAGTACTTTTGTTCTGAGCAAGCTCACTGTTTGGAAGCCATAGGAAACACAGTAGAGTAGAAGAGTGCTCTTTTCTCTAAAGCAGAGTGTGTTTCTGGTAAGGCGAGCTAGCGTTTGTTTCCCAGTCCTAAATGGAGTGGAATCACATGCAGTTTCTGGTCCTATGAGCACGAGTTGTTCTCTGGTAAGGAAATCACAATTGAGCTCCCATTGCCATACACAGTGCAAATAGCCCTCCCGTCTGTTCCCAGCAAGTACAGTGTATTGGACTGAATAGGAGCTACTGTTCTTGTCAGTTTCCTAAGCAGAGTTGAACTACATATGGTCCTTGTGTGTAGGAAGCACAGTACTTTTGTTCTGAGCAAGCTCACTGTTTGGAAGCCATAGGAAACACAGTAGAGTAGAAGAGTGCTCTTTTCTCTAAAGCAGAGTGTGTTTCTGGTAAGGCGAGCTAGCGTTTGTTTTGCAGTCCTAAATGAAGTGGAATCACATGCAGTTTCTGTCCTACGAGCAAGAGTTTTTTTATGGTAAGAATAGTCACTATTCTGCTGCCATTGCCATACACAGGACAAATAGCACTGGCGTCTGTTCGCAGCAAGTACAGTGTATTGGACTGAAGAGGATCTACTGTTCTTGTCAGGTTCCTAAGCAGAATTGAACTAGATATGGACGTGTGTGTAGGAAGCACAGTCCTTTTGTTCTGAGCAAGCTCACTGTTCGGACCCCATAGAAAACAAAGTACAGTAGAAGAGTGCTCTTTTCTCAAAAGCAGAGTGTGTTTTTTGTAAGGCAAGCTATCATTTTTTTCCCAGTCCTAAATGGAGTTGAATCACATGCAGTTTCTGGTCCTACAAGCAAGAGTTGTTTTCTGGTAAGGAAAGTTACTATTGCGCTCCCATTGCCATACACAGTGCAAATAGCACTGGCATCTGTTCCCAGCAAGTACAGTGTATTGGACTGAAGAGGACCTACTGTACTTCTCATTTTCCTAAGCAGAGTTAAACTACATATTGCCCGTGTGTTCTTTTTTTCTGAGCAAGCTCAATGTTCTGGCCCTATAGGAAACACATTAGAGTAGAATACTGCTCTTTTCTGAAAAGCAGAGTGTGTTTCTTGTAAGGCGAGCTAGAGTTTGTTTCCCAGTCCTAAATGGAGTTGAGTCACATGCAGTTTTTTGTCCTACGAGCAAGAGTTGTTTTCTGGTAAGACGAGTCACTATTGTGCTCCAATTGCCATTCACAGTGCAAATAGCACTCGCATCTGTTCTCAGCAAGTACAGTGTATTGGACTGAAGAGGAGCTACTGTTCTTGTCAGTTTCCTAAGCAGAGTTGAACTAGATATGGCCCGTGTGTGTAGGAAGCACAGTTGTTTGGGTCTGAGCAAGCTCACTTTTCTGGCCCTATAGGAAACACAGTAGAGTAGAAGAGTGCTCTTTTCTCTAAAGCAGAGTGTGTTTCTTGTAAGGCGAGCTCGCGTTTGTTTCCCAGTCCTAAATGGAGTTGAGTCACAGACAGTTTTTGGTCCTACGAGCAAGAGTTGTTTTCTGGTAAGAAGAGTCACTATTGCGCTCCAAATGCCATACACAGGGCAAATAGCACTCGCGTCTGTTCCCAGCAAGTACAGTGTATTGGACTGAAGAGGAGCTACTGCTCTTGTCAGTTTCCTAAGCAGAGTTGAACTACATATGGTCCATGTGTGTAGGAAGCACAGTTCTTTTGTTCTGAGCAAGCTCACTGTTTGGACCCCATAGGAAACACCATAGAGTAGAAGAGTGCTCTTTTCTAAAAAGCAGAGTGTGTTTCTTGTAAGGCGAGCTAGCGTTTGTTTCCTAGTCCTAAATGGAGTTGAATCCCATGCAGTTTCTTGTCCTACGAACAAGAGTTGTTTTCTGGTAAGGAAAGTTACTATTGCGCTCCCATTGCCATACACAGTGCAAATAGCACTGGCATCTGTTCCCAGCAAGTACAGTGTATTGGACTGAAGAGGAGCTGCTGTTCTTCTCAGTTTCCTAAGCAGAGTTAAACTAGATATTGCTCGTGTGTAGGAAGCACAGTTCTTTTTTTCTGAGCAAGCTCAATGTTCTGGTCCTATAGGAAACACATTAGAGTAGAATACTGCTCTTTTCTCAAAAGCAGAGTGTGTTTCTTGTAAGGCGAGCTCGCGTTTGTTTCCCAGTCCTAAATGGAGTTGAGTCACATGCAGTTTTTGGTCCTACGAGCAAGAGTGGTTTTCTGGTAAGAAGAGTCACTATTGCGCTCCAAATGCCATACACAGTGCAAATAGCACTCGCGTCTGTTCCCAGCAAGTACAGTGTATTGGACTGAAGAGGAGCTACTGCTCTTGTCAGTTTCCTAAGCAGAGTTGAACTAGATATGGTCCATGTGTGTAGGAAGCACAGTTCTTTTGTTCTGAGCAAGCTCACTGTTTGGACCCTATAGGAAACACCATAGAGTAGAAGAGTGCTCTTTTCTAAAAAGCAGAGTGTGTTTCTTGTAAGGCGAGCTAGCGTTTGTTTCCCTGTCCTAAATGGAGTGGAATCACATGCAGCTTCTGGTCTTCGAGCAAGAGTTGTTTTATGGTAAGAATAGTCACTATTGCGCTGCCATTGCCATACACAGGACAAATAGCACTGGCGTCTGTTCCCAGCAAGTACAGTGTATTGGACTGAAGAGGATCTACTGTTCTTGTCAGGTTCCTAAGCAGAATTGAACTAGATATGGCCGTGTGTGTAGGAAGCACAGTGCTTTTGTTCTGAGCAAGATCACTTTTCGGACCCCTAGGAAACACAGTAGAGTAGAAGAGTGCTCTTTTCTCAAAAGCAGAGTGTGTTTCTTGTAAGGCGAGCTAGCGTTTGTTTCCCAGTCCTAAATGGAGTTGAATCACATATAATTTCTGGTCCTACGAGCAAGAGTTGTTTTCTGGTAAGGAAAGTAATTATTGCGCTCCCATTGCCATACACAGTGCAAATAGCACTCGCGTCTGTTCCCAGCAAGTACAGTGTATCGGACTGAAGAGGAGCTACTGTTCTTGTCAGGTTCCTAAGCAGAGTTGAACTAGATAAGGACCGTGTGTGTAGAAAGCACAGTTCTTATGTTCTGAGCAAGCTCACTGTTCTGGCCCTATAGGAAACACAGTAGAGTAGAAGAGTGCTCTTTTCTCAAAAGCAGAGTGTGTTTCTTGTAAGCGAGCTAGCGTTTTTTTCCTAGTCCTAAATGGAGCTGAATTACATGCAGTTTATTGTCCTACGAACAAGAGTTGTTTTCTGGTAAGGAAAGTCACTATTGCGTTCCCATTGCCATACACAGTGCAAATAGCACTCGCATCTTTTCCCAGCAAGTACTGTGTATTGGACTGAATAGGAGCTACTGTTCTTGTCAGTTTCCTAAGCAGAGTTGAACTACATATGGTCCTTGTGTGTAGGAAGCACAGTACTTTTGTTCTGAGCAAGCTCACTGTTTGGAAGCCATAGGAAACACAGTAGAGTAGAAGAGTGCTCTTTTTTCTAAAGGAGAGTGTGTTTCTTGTAAGGCGAGCTAGCGTTTGTTTCCCAGTCCTAAATGGAGTTGAATCACATGCAGTTTCTGTCCTACGAGCAAGAGTTGTTTTATGGTAAGAATAGTCACTATTGTGCTGCCATTTCCATACACAGGACAAATAGTACTGGCCTCTGTTCGCAGCAAGTACTGTGTATTGGACTGAACAGGATCTACTGTTCTTGTCAGGTTCCTAAGCAGAATTGAACTAGATATGGCCGTGTGTGTAGGAAGCACAGTTCTTTTGTTCTGAGCAAGCTCACTGTTCGGACCCAAAAGGAAACACAGTAGAGTAGAAGATTGCTCTTTTCTCAAAAGCAGAGAGTGTTTCATGTAAGGCGAGCTAGCATTTGTTTCCCAGTCCTAAACGGAGTTGAATCACATGCAGTTTTTTGTCCTACGAGCAAGAGTTGTTTTCTGGTAAGACGAGTCACTATTGTGCTCCAATTGCCATACACAGTGCAAGTAGCACTCGCGTCTGCTCTCGGCAAGTACAGTGTATCAGACTGAAGAGGAGCTACTGTTCTTGTCAGTTTCCTAAGCAGAGTTGAACTAGATATGGCCTGTGTGTATAGGAAGCACAGTTATTATGTTCTGAGCAAGCTCAATGTTCTGGCCCTATAGGAAACACAGTAGAGTAGAAGAGTGCTCTTTTCTCTAAAGCAGAGTGTGTTTCTTGTAAGGCGAGCTCGCGTTTGTTTCCCAGCCCTAAATGGAGTTGAGTCACAGGCAGTTTTTGGTCCTACGAGTAAGAGTTGTTTTCTGGTAAGAAAAGTCACTATTGCGCTCCAAATGCCATACACAGTGCAAATAGCACTCGCGTCTGTTACCAGCAAGCACAGTGTATTGGACTGAATAGGAGCTACTGTTCTTGTCAGTTTCCTAAGCAGAGTTGAACTACATATGGTCCATGTGTGTAGGAAGCACAGTTCTTTTGTTCTGAGCAAGCTCACTGTTTGGACCCCTTAGGAAACACAGTAGAGTAGAAGAGTGCTCTTTTCTCAAAAGCAGAGTGTGGTTCTTGTAAGGCAAGCTAGCGTTTGTTTTTTAGTCCTAAATGGAGATGAATCACATGCAGTTTCTGGTCCTACGAACAAGAGTTGTTTTCTGGTAAGGAAAGTCACTATTGCGCTCCCATTGCCATACACAGTGCAAATAGCACTCGCGTCTGTTCCCAGCAAGTACAGTGTATTGGACTGAATAGGAGCTACTGTTCTTGTCAGTTTCCTAAGCAGAGTTGAACTACATATGGTCCTTGTGTGTAGGAAGCACAGTACTTTTGTTCTGAGCAAGCTCACTGTTCGGACCCCGTAGGAAACACAGTAGAGTAGAAGAGTGCTCTTTTCTCTAAAGCAGAGTGTGTTTCTGGTAAGGCGAGCTAGCGTTTGTTTTGCAGTCCTAAATGGAGTGGAATCACATGCAGTTTCTGTCCTACGAGCAAGAGTTGTTTTATGGTAAGAATAGTCACTATTGTGCTGCCATTGCCATACACAGGACAAATAGCACTGGCGTCTGTTCGCAGCAAGTACAGTGTATTGGACTGAAGAGGATCTACTGTTCTTGTCAGGTTCGTAAGCAGAATTGAACTAGATATGGCCGTGTGTGTAGGAAGCACAGTTCTTTTGTTCTGAGCAAGCTCACTGTTCGAACCCCATAGGAAACACAGTAGAGTAGAAGAGTGCTCTTTTCTCAAAAGGAGAGTGTGTTTCTTGTAAGGCGAGCTAGAGTTTGTTTCATAGTCGTAAATGGAGTTGAGTCACATGCAATATTTTGTCCTACGAGCAAGAGTTGTTTTCTGGTAAGACGAGTCACTATTGTGCTCCAATTGCCATTCACAGTTCAAATAGCACTCGCGTCTGTTCTCAGCAAGTACAGTGTATCGGACTGAAGAGGAGCTACTGTTCTTTTCAGTTTCCTAAGCAGAGTTGAACTAGATATGGCCCGTGTGTGTAGGAAGCACAGTTCTTTTGTTCTGAGCAAGCTCACTCTTTGGACCGCATAGGAAACACAGTAGAGTAGAAGAGTGATCTTTTCTCTAAAGCAGAGTGTGTTTCTTGTAAGACGTGCTAGCGTTTGTTTCCCAGTCCTAAATGGAGTGGAATCACATGCAGTTTCTGTCCTACGAGCAAGAGTTGTTTTATGGTAAAAATAGTCACTATTGTGCTGCCATTGCCACACACAGGACCAATAGCACTGGCGTTTGTTCGCAGCAAGTACAGTGTATTGGACTGAAGAGGATCTACTGTTCTTGTCAGTTTCCTAAGCAGAGTTGAACTAGATAAGGACCGTGTGTGTAGAAAGCACAGTTCTTATGTTCTGAGCAAGCTCACTGTTCTGGCCCTATAGGAAACACAGTAGAGTAGAAGAGTGCTCTTTTCTCAAAAGCAGAGTGTGGTTCTTGTAAGGCGAGCTAGCGTTTGTTTTTTAGTCTTAAATGGAGATGAATCACATGCAGTTTCTGGTCCTACGAACAAGAGTTGTTTTCTGGTAAGGAAAGTCACTATTGCGCTCCCATTGCCATACACAGTGCAAATAGCACTCGCGTCTTTTCCCAGCAAGTACAGTGTATTGGACTGAATAGGAGCTACTGTTCTTGTCAGTTTCCTAAGCAGAGTTGAACTACATATGGTCCTTGTGTGTAGGAAGCACAGTACTTTTGTTCTGAGCAAGCTCACTGTTCGGACCCCGTAGGAAACACAGTAGAGTAGAAGAGTGCTCTTTTCTCTAAAGCAGAGTGTGTTTCTGGTAAGGCGAGCTAGCGTTTGTTTTGCAGTCCTAAATGGAGTGGAATCACATGCAGTTTCTGTCCTACGAGCAAGAGTTGTTTTATGGTAAGAATAGTCACTATTGTGCTGCCATTGCCATACACAGGACAAATAGCACTGGCGTCTGTTCGCAGCAAGTACAGTGTATTGGACTGAAGAGGATCTACTGTTCTTGTCAGGTTCGTAAGCAGAATTGAACTAGATATGGCCGTGTGTGTAGGAAGCACAGTTCTTTTGTTCTGAGCAAGCTCACTGTTCGAACCCCATAGGAAACACAGTAGAGTAGAAGAGTGCTCTTTTCTCAAAAGGAGAGTGTGTTTCTTGTAAGGCGAGCTAGAGTTTGTTTCATAGTCGTAAATGGAGTTGAGTCACATGCAATATTTTGTCCTACGAGCAAGAGTTGTTTTCTGGTAAGGACGAGTCACTATTGTGCTCCAATTGCCATTCACAGTTCAAATAGCACTCGCGTCTGTTCTCAGCAAGTACAGTGTATCGGACTGAAGAGGAGCTACTGTTCTTTTCAGTTTCCTAAGCAGAGTTGAACTAGATATGGCCCGTGTGTGTAGGAAGCACAGTTCTTTTGTTCTGAGCAAGCTCACTCTTTGGACCGCATAGGAAACACAGTAGAGTAGAAGAGTGATCTTTTCTCTAAAGCAGAGTGTGTTTCTTGTAAGACGTGCTAGCGTTTGTTTCCAGTCCTAAATGGAGTGGAATCACATGCAGTTTCTGTCCTACGAGCAAGAGTTGTTTTATGGTAAAAATAGTCACTATTGTGCTGCCATTGCCACACACAGGACCAATAGCACTGGCGTTTGTTCGCAGCAAGTACAGTGTATTGGACTGAAGAGGATCTACTGTTCTTGTCAGTTTCCTAAGCAGAGTTGAACTAGATAAGGACCGTGTGTGTAGAAAGCACAGTTCTTATGTTCTGAGCAAGCTCACTGTTCTGGCCCTATAGGAAACACAGTAGAGTAGAAGAGTGCTCTTTTCTCAAAAGCAGAGTGTGGTTCTTGTAAGGCGAGCTAGCGTTTGTTTTTTAGTCTTAAATGGAGATGAATCACATGCAGTTTCTGGTCCTACGAACAAGAGTTGTTTTCTGGTAAGGAAAGTCACTATTGCGCTCCCATTGCCATACACAGTGCAAATAGCACTCGCGTCTTTTCCCAGCAAGTACAGTGTATTGGACTGAATAGGAGCTACTGTTCTTGTCAGTTTCCTAAGCAGAGTTGAACTACATATGGTCCTTGTGTGTAGGAAGCACAGTACTTTTGTTCTGAGCAAGCTCACTGTTCGGACCCCGTAGGAAACACAGTAGAGTAGAAGAGTGCTCTTTTCTCTAAAGCAGAGTGTGTTTCTGGTAAGGCGAGCTAGCGTTTGTTTTGCAGTCCTAAATGGAGTGGAATCACATGCAGTTTCTGTCCTACGAGCAAGAGTTGTTTTATGGTAAGAATAGTCACTATTGTGCTGCCATTGCCATACACAGGACAAATAGCACTGGCGTCTGTTCGCAGCAAGTACAGTGTATTGGACTGAAGAGGATCTACTGTTCTTGTCAGGTTCGTAAGCAGAATTGAACTAGATATGGCCGTGTGTGTAGGAAGCACAGTTCTTTTGTTCTGAGCAAGCTCACTGTTCGAACCCCATAGGAAACACAGTAGAGTAGAAGAGTGCTCTTTTCTCAAAAGGAGAGTATGTTTCTTGTAAGGCGAGCTAGAGTTTGTTTCATAGTCGTAAATGGAGTTGAGTCACATGCAATATTTTGTCCTACGAGCAAGAGTTGTTTTCTGGTAAGACGAGTCACTATTGTGCTCCAATTGCCATTCACAGTTCAAATAGCACTCGCGTCTGTTCTCAGCAAGTACAGTGTATCGGACTGAAGAGGAGCTACTGTTCTTGTCAGTTTCCTAAGCAGAGTTGAACTAGATATGGCCCGTGTGTGTAGGAAGCACAGTTCTTTTGTTCTGAGCAAGCTCACTCTTTGGACCGCATAGGAAACACAGTAGAGTAGAAGAGTGCTCTTTTCTCTAAAGCAGAGTGTGTTTCTTGTAAGGCGAGCTAGCGTTTGTTTCCCAGTCCTAAATGGAGTGGAATCACATGCAGTTTCTGTCCTACGAGCAAGAGTTGTTTTATGGTAAAAATAGTCACTATTGTGCTGCCATTGCCACACACAGGACCAATAGCACTGGCGTCTGTTCGCAGCAAGTACAGTGTATTGGACTGAAGAGGAGCTACTGCTCTTGTCAGTTTCCTAAGCAGAGTTGAACTAGATATGGTCCATGTGTGTAGGAAGCACAGTTCTTTTGTTCTGAGCAAGCTCACTGTTTGGACCCCATAGGAAACACCATAGAGTAGAAGAGTGCTCTTTTCTCAAAAGCAGAGTGTGTTTCTTGTAAGGCGACCTAGCGTTTGTTTCCCAGTCCTAAATGGAGTGGAATCACATGCAGTTTCTGGTTCTACGAGCAAGACTTGTTTTATGGTAAGAATAGTCACTATTGCGCTGACATTGCCATACACAGGACAAATAGCACTGGCGTCTGTTCCCAGCAAGTACAGTGTATTGGACTGAAGAGGATCTACTGTTCTTGTCAGGTTCCTAAGCAGAATTGAACTAGATATGGCCCGTGAGTGTAGGAAGCACAGTGCTTTTGTTCTGAGCAAGATCACTTTTCGGACCCCTAGGAAACACAGTAGAGTAGAAGAGTGCTCTTTTCTCAAAAGCAGAGTGTGTTTCTTGTAAGGTGAGCTAGCGTTTGTTTCCCAGTCCTAAATGGAGTTGAATCACATGCAATTTCTGGTCGTACGAGCAAGAGTTGTTTTCTGGTAAGGAAAGTCACTATTGCGCTCCCATTGCCATACACAGTGCAAATAGCACTCGCGTCTGTTCTCAGCAATTACAGTGTATCGGACTGAAGAGGAGCTACTGTTCTTGTCAGTTTCCTAAGCAGAGTTGAACTAGATAAGGACCGTGTGTGTAGAAAGCACAGTTCTTATGTTCTGAGCAAGCTCACTGTTCTGGCCCTATAGGAAACACAGTAGAGTAGAACAGTGCTCTTTTCTCAAAAGCAGAGTGTGTTTCTTGTAAGGCGAGCTAGCGTTTGTTTTTTAGTCCTAAATGGAGTTGAATCACATGCAGTTTCTGGTCCTACGAACAAGAGTTGTTTTCTGGTAAGGAAAGTCACTATTGCGCTCCCATTGCCATACACAGTGCAAATAGCACTCGCGTCTGTTCCCAGCAAGTACAGTGTATTGGACTGAATAGGAGCTACTGTTCTTGTCAGTTTCCTAAGCAGAGTTGAACTACATATGGTCCTTGTGTGTAGGAAGCACAGTACTTTTGTTCTGAGCAAGCTCACTGTTTGGAAGCCATAGGAAACACAGTAGAGTAGAAGAGTGCTCTTTTCTCTAAAGCAGAGTGTGTTTCTGGTAAGGCGAGCTAGCGTTTGTTTCCCAGTCCTAAATGGAGTGGAATCACATGCAGTTTCTGGTCCTATGAGCACGAGTTGTTCTCTGGTAAGGAAATCACAATTGAGCTCCCATTGCCATACACAGTGCAAATAGCCCTCCCGTCTGTTCCCAGCAAGTACAGTGTATTGGACTGAATAGGAGCTACTGTTCTTGTCAGTTTCCTAAGCAGAGTTGAACTACATATGGTCCTTGTGTGTAGGAAGCACAGTACTTTTGTTCTGAGCAAGCTCACTGTTTGGAAGCCATAGGAAACACAGTAGAGTAGAAGAGTGCTCTTTTCTCTAAAGCAGAGTGTGTTTCTGGTAAGGCGAGCTAGCGTTTGTTTTGCAGTCCTAAATGAAGTGGAATCACATGCAGTTTCTGTCCTACGAGCAAGAGTTTTTTTATGGTAAGAATAGTCACTATTCTGCTGCCATTGCCATACACAGGACAAATAGCACTGGCGTCTGTTCGCAGCAAGTACAGTGTATTGGACTGAAGAGGATCTACTGTTCTTGTCAGGTTCCTAAGCAGAATTGAACTAGATATGGACGTGTGTGTAGGAAGCACAGTCCTTTTGTTCTGAGCAAGCTCACTGTTCGGACCCCATAGAAAACAAAGTACAGTAGAAGAGTGCTCTTTTCTCAAAAGCAGAGTGTGTTTTTTGTAAGGCAAGCTATCATTTTTTTCCCAGTCCTAAATGGAGTTGAATCACATGCAGTTTCTGGTCCTACAAGCAAGAGTTGTTTTCTGGTAAGGAAAGTTACTATTGCGCTCCCATTGCCATACACAGTGCAAATAGCACTGGCATCTGTTCCCAGCAAGTACAGTGTATTGGACTGAAGAGGACCTACTGTACTTCTCATTTTCCTAAGCAGAGTTAAACTACATATTGCCCGTGTGTTCTTTTTTTCTGAGCAAGCTCAATGTTCTGGCCCTATAGGAAACACATTAGAGTAGAATACTGCTCTTTTCTGAAAAGCAGAGTGTGTTTCTTGTAAGGCGAGCTAGAGTTTGTTTCCCAGTCCTAAATGGAGTTGAGTCACATGCAGTTTTTTGTCCTATGAGCAAGAGTTGTTTTCTGGTAAGACGAGTCACTATTGTGCTCCAATTGCCATTCACAGTGCAAATAGCACTCGCATCTGTTCTCAGCAAGTACAGTGTATTGGACTGAAGAGGAGCTACTGTTCTTGTCAGTTTCCTAAGCAGAGTTGAACTAGATATGGCCCGTGTGTGTAGGAAGCACAGTTGTTTGGGTCTGAGCAAGCTCACTTTTCTGGCCCTATAGGAAACACAGTAGAGTAGAAGAGTGCTCTTTTCTCTAAAGCAGAGTGTGTTTCTTGTAAGGCGAGCTCGCGTTTGTTTCCCAGTCCTAAATGGAGTTGAGTCACAGACAGTTTTTGGTCCTACGAGCAAGAGTTGTTTTCTGGTAAGAAGAGTCACTATTGCGCTCCAAATGCCATACACAGGGCAAATAGCACTCGCGTCTGTTCCCAGCAAGTACAGTGTATTGGACTGAAGAGGAGCTACTGCTCTTGTCAGTTTCCTAAGCAGAGTTGAACTACATATGGTCCATGTGTGTAGGAAGCACAGTTCTTTTGTTCTGAGCAAGCTCACTGTTTGGACCCCATAGGAAACACCATAGAGTAGAAGAGTGCTCTTTTCTAAAAAGCAGAGTGCGTTTCTTGTAAGGCGAGCTAGCGTTTGTTTCCTAGTCCTAAATGGAGTTGAATCCCATGCAGTTTCTTGTCCTACGAACAAGAGTTGTTTTCTGGTAAGGAAAGTTACTATTGCGCTCCCATTGACATACACAGTGCAAATAGCACTGGCATCTGTTCCCAGCAAGTACAGTGTATTGGACTGAAGAGGAGCTGCTGTTCTTCTCAGTTTCCTAAGCAGAGTTAAACTAGATATTGCTCGTGTGTAGGAAGCACAGTTCTTTTTTTCTGAGCAAGCTCAATGTTCTGGTCCTATAGGAAACACATTAGAGTAGAATACTGCTCTTTTCTCAAAAGCAGAGTGTGTTTCTTGTAAGGCGAGCTCGCGTTTGTTTCCCAGTCCTAAATGGAGTTGAGTCACATGCAGTTTTTGGTCCTACGAGCAAGAGTTGTTTTCTGGTAAGAAGAGTCACTATTGCGCTCCAAATGCCATACACAGTGCAAATAGCACTCGCGTCTGTTCCCAGCAAGTACAGTGTATTGGACTGAAGAGGAGCTACTGCTCTTGTCAGTTTCCTAAGCAGAGTTGAACTAGATATGGTCCATGTGTGTAGGAAGCACAGTTCTTTTGTTCTGAGCAAGCTCACTGTTTGGACCCTATAGGAAACACCATAGAGTAGAAGAGTGCTCTTTTCTAAAAAGCAGAGTGTGTTTCTTGTAAGGCGAGCTAGCGTTTGTTTCCCTGTCCTAAATGGAGTGGAATCACATGCAGCTTCTGGTCTTCGAGCAAGAGTTATTTTATGGTAAGAATAGTCACTATTGCGCTGCCATTGCCATACACAGGACAAATAGCACTGGCGTCTGTTCCCAGCAAGTACAGTGTATTGGACTGAAGAGGATCTACTGTTCTTGTCAGGTTCCTAAGCAGAATTGAACTAGATATGGCCGTGTGTGTAGGAAGCACAGTGCTTTTGTTCTGAGCAAGATCACTTTTCGGACCCCTAGGAAACACAGTAGAGTAGAAGAGTGCTCTTTTCTCAAAAGCAGAGTGTGTTTCTTGTAAGGCGAGCTAGCGTTTGTTTCCCAGTCCTAAATGGAGTTGAATCACATATAATTTCTGGTCCTACGAGCAAGAGTTGTTTTCTGGTAAGGAAAGTAATTATTGCGCTCCCATTGCCATACACAGTGCAAATAGCACTCGCGTCTGTTCCCAGCAAGTACAGTGTATCGGACTGAAGAGGAGCTACTGTTCTTGTCAGTTTCCTAAGCAGAGTTGAACTAGATAAGGACCGTGTGTGTAGAAAGCACAGTTCTTATGTTCTGAGCAAGCTCACTGTTCTGGCCCTATAGGAAACACAGTAGAGTAGAAGAGTGCTCTTTTCTCAAAAGCAGAGTGTGTTTCTTGTAAGCGAGCTAGCGTTTTTTTCCTAGTCCTAAATGGAGTTGAATTACATGCAGTTTATTGTCCTACGAACAAGAGTTGTTTTCTGGTAAGGAAAGTCACTATTGCGTTCCCATTGCCATACACAGTGCAAATAGCACTCGCATCTTTTCCCAGCAAGTACTGTGTATTGGACTGAATAGGAGCTACTGTTCTTGTCAGTATCCTAAGCAGAGTTGAACTACATATGGTCCTTGTGTGTAGGAAGCACAGTACGTTTGTTCTGAGCAAGCTCACTGTTTGGAAGCCATAGGAAACACAGTAGAGTAGAAGAGTGCTCTTTTTTCTAAAGGAGAGTGTGTTTCTTGTAAGGCGAGCTAGCGTTTGTTTCCCAGTCCTAAATGGAGTTGAATCACATGCAGTTTCTGTCCTACGAGCAAGAGTTGTTTTATGGTAAGAATAGTCACTATTGTGCTGCCATTTCCATACACAGGACAAATAGTACTGGCCTCTGTTCGCAGCAAGTACTGTGTATTGGACTGAACAGGATCTACTGTTCTTGTCAGGTTCCTAAGCAGAATTGAACTAGATATGGCCGTGTGTGTAGGAAGCACAGTTCTTTTCTTCTGAGCAAGCTCACTTTTGGGACCCAAAAGGAAACACAGTAGAGTAGAAGATTGCTCTTTTCTCAAAAGCAGAGAGTGTTTCATGTAAGGCGAGCTAGCATTTGTTTCCCAGTCCTAAACGGAGTTGAGTCACATGCAGTTTTTTGTCCTACGAGCAAGAGTTGTTTTCTGGTAAGACGAGTCACTATTGTGCTCCAATTGCCATACACAGTGCAAGTAGCACTCGCGTCTGCTCTCGGCAAGTACAGTGTATCAGACTGAAGAGGAGCTACTGTTCTTGTCAGTTTCCTAAGCAGAGTTGAACTAGATATGGCCTGTGTGTATAGGAAGCACAGTTATTATGTTCTGAGCAAGCTCAATGTTCTGGCCCTATAGGAAACACAGTAGAGTAGAAGAGTGCTCTTTTCTCTAAAGCAGAGTGTGTTTCTTGTAAGGCGAGCTCGCGTTTGTTTCCCAGCCCTAAATGGAGTTGAGTCACAGGCAGTTTTTGGTCCTACGAGTAAGAGTTGTTTTCTGGTAAGAAAAGTCACTATTGCGCTCCAAATGCCATACACAGTGCAAATAGCACTCGCGTCTGTTACCAGCAAGCACAGTGTATTGGACTGAATAGGAGCTACTGTTCTTGTCAGTTTCCTAAGCAGAGTTGAACTACATATGGTCCATGTGTGTAGGAAGCACAGTTCTTTTGTTCTGAGCAAGCTCACTGTTTGGACCCCTTAGGAAACACAGTAGAGTAGAAGAGCGCTCTTTTCTCAAAAGAAGAGTGTGTTTCTTGTAAGGCGAGCTAGCATTTGTTTCCTAGTCCTAAATGGAGTTGAATCACATGCAGTTTCTGTTCCTACAAACAAGAGTTGTTTTCTGGTAAGGAAAGTCACTATTGTGCTCCCATTGGCATACACAGGGCAAATAGCACTCGCGTCTTTTCCCAGAAAGTACAGTGTATTGGACTGAATATGAGCTACTGTTCTTGTCAGTTTCCTAAGCAGAGTTGAACTACATAAGGTCCTTGTGTGTAGGAAGCACAGTTCTTATGTTCTGAGCAAGCTCACTGTTTGGACCCCATAGGAAACACAGTAGAGTAGAAGAGTGCTCTTTTCTGTAAAGCAGAGTGTGTTTCTTGTAAGGCGAGCTAGCGTTTGTTTCCCAGTCCTAAATGGAGTGGAATCACATGCAGTTTCTGTCCTATGAGCAAGAGTTGTTTTATGGTAAGAATAGTCACTATTGTGCTGCCATTGCCATACACAGGACAAATAACACTAGCGTCTGTTCGCAGCAAGTACAGTGTATTGGACTGAAGAGGATCTACTGTTCTTGTCAGGTTCCTAAGCAGAATTGAACGAGATATGGCCGTGTGTGTAGGAAGCACAGTTCTTTTGTTCTGAGCAAGCTCACTGTTCGGACCCCATAGGAAACACAGTAGAGTAGAAGAGTGCTCTTTTCTCAAAAGCAGAGTGTGTTTTTTGTAAGGCAAGCTATCGTTTGTTTCCCAGTCCTAAATGGATTTGAATCACACGCAGTTCCTGGTCCTACGAACAAGAGTTGTTTTCTGGTAATGAAAGTCACTATTGCGCTCCCTTTGCCATACAAAGTGCAAATAGCACTCGCGTCTGTTCCCAGCAAGTACAGTGTATCGGACTGAAGAGGAGCTACTGTTCTTGTCAGTTTCCTAAGCAGAGTTGAACTAGATATGGTCCATGTGTGTAGGAAGCCCAGTTCTTTGTTCTGAGCAAGCTCACTGTTTGGACCCCATAGGAAACACAGAAGAGTAGAAGAGTGCTCTTTTCTCAAAAGCAGAGAGTGTTTCATGTAAGGCGAGCTAGCATTTGTTTCCCAGTCCTAAACGGAGTTGAATCACATGCAGTTTCTGGTCCTTCGAGCAAGAGTTGTTTTATGATAAGAATAGTCACTATTGCGCTGCCATTGCCATACACAGGACAAATAGCACTGGCGTCTGTTCCCAGCAGTACAGTGTATTGGACTGAAGAGGAGCTACTGTTCTTGTCAGGTTCCTAAGCAGAATTGAACTAGATATGGCTGTGTGTGTAGGAAGCACAGTTCTTTTGTTCTGAGAAAGCTCATTGTTCGGACCCCATAGGAAACACAGTAGAGTAGAAGAATGCTCTTTTCTCTAAAGCAGAGTGTGTTTCTTGTAAGGCCTGCTAGCGTTTGTTTCCTAGAACTAAATGGAGTTGAGTCTCATGCAGTTTTTTTGCCTACGACCAAGAGTTGTTTTCTGGTAAGACGAGTCACTATTGTGCTCCAATTGCCATACACAGTGCAAATAGCACTCGCGTCTCTTCCCCGCAAGTACAGTGTATTGGACTGAAGAGGAGCTACTGTTCTTGTCAGTTTCCTAAGCAGAGTTGAACTAGATATGTTCGATGTGTGTAGGAAGCACAGTTCTTTTGTTCTGAGCAAACTCACTGTTTGAACCCCATAGGAAAAACAGTAGAGTAGAAGAGTGCTCTTTTCTCAGAAGCAGAGTGTGTTTCTTGTAAGGTGAGCTAGCATTTGTTTCCCAGTCCTAAATGGCGTTGAATCACATGCAGTGTGTGGTCCTACATGCAAGAGTTGTTTTCTGGTAAGGAAAGCCACTATTGCGCTCTCATTGCCATACACAGTGCAAATAGCACTCACGTCTGTTCCCAGCAAGTACAGTGTATTGGACTGAAGAGGAGCTACTGTTCTTGTCAGTCTCTTAAGCAGAGTTGAACTAGATATGGCCCGTGTGTCGAGGAAGCACAGTTCATTTGTTCTGAGCAAGCTCACTGTTCTGGCCCTATAGGAAACACAGTAGAGTAGAAGAGTGCTCTTTTCTCAAAACAGACTGTGTTTCTTGTAAGGCGAGCTAGAGTTTGTTTCCCAGTCCTAAATGGAGTTGAGTCACATGCAGCTTTTTGTCCTACGAGCAAGAGTTGTTTTGTGGTAAGACGAGTCACTATTGTGCTCCAATTTCCCTACACAGTGCAAGAAGCACTCGCGTCTGTACTCAGCAAGTACAGTGTATCGGACTGAAGAGGAGCTACTGTTCTTGTCAGTTTCCTAAGCAGAGTTGAACTAGATATGGCCCGTGTGTGTAGGAAGCACAGTTCTTTTGTTCTGAGCAAGCTCACTGTTCGGACACCATAGGAAACACAGTAGATTAGAAGAGTGCTCTTTTCTCAAAAGCAGAGTGTGTTTCATGAAAGGCGAGCTAGTATTTGTTTCCCAGTCCTAAATGGAGTTGAATCACATGCAGTTTCTGGTCCTACGAGCAAGAGTTGTTTTCTGGTCGGAAAGTCACTATTGCGCTCCCATTGCCATACACAGTGCAAATAGCACTCGCGTCAGTTCCCAGCAAGTACAGTGTATCGGACTGAAGAGGAGCTACTGTTCTTGTCAGTTTCCTAAGCAGATTGAACTAGATATGGTCCATGTGTGTAGGAAGCACAGTTCTTTTGTTCTGAGCAAGCTCACTATTCTGGCCCTATAAGAAACAGAGTAGAGTAGATGAGTGCTCTTTTCTCGAAAGCAGAATGTGTTTCTTGTAAGGCGAGCTACCGTTTGTTTCCCAGTCCTAAATGGAGTTGAATCACATACAGTCTCTGGTCCTACGTGCAAGAATTGTTTTAAGGTAAGAATAGTCACTATTGCACAGCCATTGTCATACACAGGACAAATAGCCCTGGCGTCTGTTCCCAGCAAGTACAGTGTATTGGACTGAAGAGGATCTACTGTTCTTGTCAGGTTCCTAAGCAGAATTGAACTAGATATGGCCCTGTGTACAGGAAGTACAGTTCTTTTGTTCTGAGCAAGCTCACTGTTCGGACCCCATAGGAAACACAGTAGAGTAGAAGACTGCCCTTTTCTCAAAAGCAGAGTATGTTTCTTGTAAGGCGAGCTAGCGTTTGTTTCCCAGTCCTAAATGGAGTTGAGTCACATGCAGTTTTTTGTCCTACGAGGAAGAGTTGTTTTCTGGTAAGACGAGTCACTATTGTGCTCCAATTGCCATACACAGTGCAAATAGCACTCGCGTCTCTTCCCCGAAGTACAGTGTATTGGACTGAAGAGGAGCTACTGTTCTTGTCAGTTTCCTAAGCAGAGTTGAACTAGATATGGCCCCTGTGTGTAGGAAGCACAGTTCTTTTATTCTGAGCAAGCTCACTGTTCGGACCCCATAGGAAACACAGTAGAGTAGAAGAGTGCTCTTTTCTCAAAAGCAGAGTGTGTTTCATGTAAGGCGAGCTAGCATTTGTTTCCCAGTCCTAAATGGAGTTGAATCACATGCAGTTTCTGGTCCTACGAGCAAGAGTTGTTTTCTGGTAAGGAAAGTCGCTATTGCGCAACGATTGCCATACACAGTGCAAATAGCAATCGCGTCTCTTCCCAGAAAGTACAGAGTATTGGACTGAATAAGTGCTAATGTTCTTGTCAGTTTCCTAAGCAGACTTGAACTAGATACGGCCGTGTGTGTAGGAAGCACAGTTTTTTTTGTTCTGAGCAAGCTCACTGTTCGGACCCCATTGAAAACACAGTAGAGTAGAAGAGTGCTCTTTTCTCAAAAGCAGAGTGTGTTTCTTGTAAGGCGAGCTAGCGTTTGTTTCCCAGTCCTAAATGGAGTTGAATCACATGCAGTTTCTGGTCCTACGAGCAAGAGTTTATTTCTGGTAAGGAAAGTCACTATTGGGCTCCCATTGCCATACACAGGGCAAATAGCACTGGCGTCTGTTCCCAGCATGTACATTGTATTGGACTGAAGAGGTTCCACTGTTCTTGTCAGTTTCCTAAGCAGAGTTGAACTAGATATGGCCCGTGTGTGTAGGAAGCACAGTTCTTTTGTTCTGAGCAAGCTCACTGTTCTGGCCCTATAGGAAACAGAGTAGAGTAGAAGAGTGCTCCTTTCTCAAAAGCAGAGTGTGTTTCTTGTAAGGCTAACTAGCGTTGGTTTCCCAGTCCTAAATGGAGTTGAATCACATGCAGTTTCTGGTCCTACGAGCAAGAGTTGTTTTCTGGTAAGGAAAGTCACAATTGCGCTCTCATTGCCATACCTAGTGTAAATAGCACTCGCTTCTATTCCCAGGATGTACAGTGTATTGGACTGAAAAGGATCTATTGTTCTTGTCAGTTTCCTAAGCAGAATTGAACTAGATATTGCCGTGTATGTAGGAAGCACAGTTCTTTTGTTCTGAGCAAGCTCTCAGTTCTGGCCTATAGGGAACACAGTAGAGTAGAAGAGTGCTCTTTTCTCAAAGGCAGAGTGTGTTTCTTGTAAGGCGAGCTAGCGTTTGTTTTGCAGTCCTAAATGGAGTGGAATCACATGCAGTTTCTGTCCTACGAGCAAGAGTTGTTTTATGGTAAGAATAGTCACTATTGTGCTGCCATTGCCATACACAGGACAAATAGCACTGGCGTCTGTTCGCAGCAAGTACAGTGTATTGGACTGAAGAGGATCTACTGTTCTTGTCAGGTTCGTAAGCAGAATTGAACTAGATATGGCCGTGTGTGTAGGAAGCACAGTTCATTTGTTCTGAGCAAGCTCACTCTTCTGGCCCTATAGGAAACACATTAGAGTAGAAGAGTGCTCTTTTCTCAAAAGCAGAGTGTGTTTCTTGTAAGGCGAGCTATAGTTCGTTTCATAGTCGTAAATGGAGTTGAGTCACATGCAATTTTTTGTCCTACGAGCAAGAGTTGTTTTCTGGTAAGACGAGTCACTATTGTGCTCCAATTGCCATTCACAGTTCAAATAGCACTCGCGTCTGTTCTCAGCAAGTACAGTGTATCGGACTGAAGAGGAGCTACTGTTCTTGTCAGTTTCCTAAGCAGAGTTGAACTAGATATGGCCCGTGTGTGTAGGAAGCACAGTTCTTTTGTTCTGAGCAAGCTCACTCTTTGGACCACATAGGAAACACAGTAGAGTAGAAGAGTGCTCTTTTCTCTAAAGCAGAGTGTGTTTCTTGTAAGGCGAGCTAGCGTTTGTTTCCCAGTCCTAAATGGAGTGGAATCACATGCAGTTTCTGTCCTACGAGCAAGAGTTGTTTTATGGTAAAAATAGTCACTATTGTGCTGCCATTGCCACACACAGGACCAATAGCACTGGCGTCTGTTCGCAGCAAGTACAGTGTATTGGACTGAAGAGGAGCTACTGTTCTTGTCAGTTTCCTAAGCAGAGTTGAACTACATATGGTCCTTGTGTGTAGGAAGCACAGTACTTTTGTTCTGAGCAAGCTCACTGTTCGGACCCCGTAGGAAACACAGTAGAGTAGAAGAGTGCTCTTTTCTCTAAAGCAGAGTGTGTTTCTGGTAAGGCGAGCTAGCGTTTGTTTCGCAGTCCTAAATGGAGTGGAATCACATGCAGTTTCTGTCCTACGAGCAAGACTTGTTTTATGGTAAGAATAGTCACTATTGTCCTGCCATTGCCATACACAGGACAAATAGCACTGGCGTCTGTTCGCAGCAAGTACAGTGTATTGGACTGAAGAGGATCTACTGTTCTTGTCAGGTTCGTAAGCAGAATTGAACTAGATATGGCCGTGTGTGTAGGAAGCACAGTTCATTTGTTCTGAGCAAGCTCACTCTTCTGGCCCTATAGGAAACACATTAGAGTAGAAGAGTGCTCTTTCCTCAAAAGCAGAGTGTGTTTCTTGTAAGGCGAGCTATAGTTTGTTTCATAGTCGTAAATGGAGTTGAGTCACATGCAATTTTTTGTCCTACGAGCAAGAGTTGTTTTCTGGTAAGACGAGTCACTATTGTGCTCCAATTGCCATTCACAGTTCAAATAGCACTCGCGTCTGTTCTCAGCAAGTACAGTGTATCGGACAGAAGAGGAGCTACTGTTCTTGTCAGTTTCCTAAGCAGAGTTGAACTAGATATGGCCCGTGTGTGTAGGAAGCACAGTTCTTTTGTTCTGAGCAAGCTCACTCTTTGGACCACATAGGAAACACAGTAGAGTAGAAGAGTGCTCTTTTCTCTAAAGCAGAGTGTGTTTCTTGTAAGGCGAGCTAGTGTTTGTTTCCCAGTCCTAAATGGAGTGGAATCACATGCAGTTTCTGGTTCTACGAGCAAGACTTGTTTTATGGTAAGAATAGTCACTATTGCGCTGACATTGCCATACACAGGACAAATAGCACTGGCGTCTGTTCCCAGCAAGTACAGTGTATTGGACTGAAGAGGATCTACTGTTCTTGTCAGGTTCCTAAGCAGAATTGAACTAGATATGGCCCGTGAGTGTAGGAAGCACAGTGCTTTTGTTCTGAGCAAGATCACTTTTCGGACCCCTAGGAAACACAGTAGAGTAGAAGAGTGCTCTTTTCTCAAAAGCAGAGTGTGTTTCTTGTAAGGTGAGCTAGCGTTTGTTTCCCAGTCCTAAATGGAGTTGAATCACATGCAATTTCTGGTCGTACGAGCAAGAGTTGTTTTCTGGTAAGGAAAGTCACTATTGCGCTCCCATTGCCATACACAGTGCAAATAGACTCGCGTCTGTTCCCAGCAATTACAGTGTATCGGACTGAAGAGGAGCTACTGTTCTTGTCAGTTTCCTAAGCAGAGTTGAACTAGATAAGGACCGTGTGTGTAGAAAGCACAGTTCTTATGTTCTGAGCAAGCTCACTGTTCTGGCCCTATAGGAAACACAGTAGAGTAGAAGAGTGCTCTTTTCTCAAAAGCAGAGTGTGTTTCTTGTAAGGCGAGCTAGCGTTTGTTTTTTAGTCCTAATTGGAGTTGAATCACATGCAGTTTCTGGTCCTACGAACAAGAGTTGTTTTCTGGTAAGGAAAGTCACTATTGCGCTCCCATTGCCATACACAGTGCAAATAGCACTCGCGTCTGTTCCCAGCAAGTACAGTGTATTGGACTGAATAGGAGCTACTGTTCTTGTCAGTTTCCTAAGCAGAGTTGAACTACATATGGTCCTTGTGTGTAGGAAGCACAGTACTTTTGTTCTGAGCAAGCTCACTGTTTGGAAGCCATAGGAAACACAGTAGAGTAGAAGAGTGCTCTTTTCTCAAAAGCAGAGTGTGTTTCTGGTAAGGCGAGCTAGCGTTTGTTTCCCAGTCCTAAATGGAGTGGAATCACATGCAGTTTCTGGTCCTATGAGCACGAGTTGTTCTCTGGTAAGGAAATCACAATTGAGCTCCCATTGCCATACACAGTGCAAATAGCCCTCCCGTCTGTTCCCAGCAAGTACAGTGTATTGGACTGAATAGGAGCTACTGTTCTTGTCAGTTTCCTAAGCAGAGTTGAACTACATATGGTCCTTGTGTGTAGGAAGCACAGTACTTTTGTTCTGAGCAAGCTCACTGTTTGGAAGCCATAGGAAACACAGTAGAGTAGAAGAGTGCTCTTTTCTCTAAAGCAGAGTGTGTTTCTGGTAAGGCGAGCTAGCGTTTGTTTTGCAGTCCTAAATGAAGTGGAATCACATGCAGTTTCTGTCCTACGAGCAAGAGTTTTTTTATGGTAAGAATAGTCACTATTCTGCTGCCATTGCCATACACAGGACAAATAGCACTGGCGTCTGTTCGCAGCAAGTACAGTGTATTGGACTGAAGAGGATCTACTGTTCTTGTCAGGTTCCTAAGCAGAATTGAACTAGATATGGACGTGTGTGTAGGAAGCACAGTCCTTTTGTTCTGAGCAAGCTCACTGTTCGGACCCCATAGAAAACAAAGTACAGTAGAAGAGTGCTCTTTTCTCAAAAGCAGAGTGTGTTTTTTGTAAGGCAAGCTATCATTTTTTTCCCAGTCCTAAATGGAGTTGAATCACATGCAGTTTCTGGTCCTACAAGCAAGAGTTGTTTTCTGGTAAGGAAAGTTACTATTGCGCTCCCATTGCCATACACAGTGCAAATAGCACTGGCATCTGTTCCCAGCAAGTACAGTGTATTGGACTGAAGAGGAGCTACTGTACTTCTCATTTTCCTAAGCAGAGTTAAACTACATATTGCCCGTGTGTTCTTTTTTTCTGAGCATGCTCAATGTTCTGGCCCTATAGGAAACACATTAGAGTAGAATACTGCTCTTTTCTGAAAAGCAGAGTGTGTTTCTTGTAAGGCGAGCTAGAGTTTGTTTCCCAGTCCTAAATGGAGTTGAGTCACATGCAGTTTTTTGTCCTACGAGCAAGAGTTGTTTTCTGGTAAGACGAGTCACTATTGTGCTCCAATTGCCATTCACAGTGCAAATAGCACTCGCATCTGTTCTCAGCAAGTACAGTGTATTGGACTGAAGAGGAGCTACTGTTCTTGTCAGTTTCCTAAGCAGAGTTGAACTAGATATGGCCCGTGTGTGTAGGAAGCACAGTTGTTTGGGTCTGAGCAAGCTCACTTTTCTGGCCCTATAGGAAACACAGTAGAGTAGAAGAGTGCTCTTTTCTCTAAAGCAGAGTGTGTTTCTTGTAAGGCGAGCTCGCGTTTGTTTCCCAGTCCTAAATGGAGTTGAGTCACAGACAGTTTTTGGTCCTACGAGCAAGAGTTGTTTTCTGGTAAGAAGAGTCACTATTGCGCTCCAAATGCCATACACAGGGCAAATAGCACTCGCGTCTGTTCCCAGCAAGTACAGTGTATTGGACTGAAGAGGAGCTACTGTTCTTGTCAGTTTCCTAAGCAGAGTTGAACTAGATAAGGACCGTGTGTGTAGAAAGCACAGTTCTTATGTTCTGAGCAAGCTCACTGTTCTGGCCCTATAGGAAACACAGTAGAGTAGAAGAGTGCTCTTTTCTCAAAAGCAGAGTGTGTTTCTTGTAAGCGAGCTAGCGTTTTTTTCCTAGTCCTAAATGGAGCTGAATTACATGCAGTTTATTGTCCTACGAACAAGAGTTGTTTTCTGGTAAGGAAAGTCACTATTGCGTTCCCATTGCCATACACAGTGCAAATAGCACTCGCATCTTTTCCCAGCAAGTACTGTGTATTGGACTGAATAGGAGCTACTGTTCTTGTCAGTTTCCTAAGCAGAGTTGAACTACATATGGTCCTTGTGTGTAGGAAGCACAGTACTTTTGTTCTGAGCAAGCTCACTGTTTGGAAGCCATAGGAAACACAGTAGAGTAGAAGAGTGCTCTTTTTTCTAAAGGAGAGTGTGTTTCTTGTAAGGCGAGCTAGCGTTTGTTTCCCAGTCCTAAATGGAGTTGAATCACATGCAGTTTCTGTCCTACGAGCAAGAGTTGTTTTATGATAAGAATAGTCACTATTGTGCTGCCATTTCCATACACAGGACAAATAGTACTGGCCTCTGTTCGCAGCAAGTACTGTGTATTGGACTGAACAGGATCTACTGTTCTTGTCAGGTTCCTAAGCAGAATTGAACTAGATATGGCCGTGTGTGTAGGAAGCACAGTTCTTTTGTTCTGAGCAAGCTCACTGTTCGGACCCAAAAGGAAACACAGTAGAGTAGAAGATTGCTCTTTTCTCAAAAGCAGAGAGTGTTTCATGTAAGGCGAGCTAGCATTTGTTTCCCAGTCCTAAACGGAGTTGAATCACATGCAGTTTTTTGTCCTACGAGCAAGAGTTGTTTTCTGGTAAGACGAGTCACTATTGTGCTCCAATTGCCATACACAGTGCAAGTAGCACTCGCGTCTGCTCTCGGCAAGTACAGTGTATCAGACTGAAGAGGAGCTACTGTTCTTGTCAGTTTCCTAAGCAGAGTTGAACTAGATATGGCCTGTGTGTATAGGAAGCACAGTTATTATGTTCTGAGCAAGCTCAATGTTCTGGCTCTATAGGAAACACAGTAGAGTAGAAGAGTGCTCTTTTCTCTAAAGCAGAGTGTGTTTCTTGTAAGGCGAGCTCGCGTTTGTTTCCCAGCCCTAAATGGAGTTGAGTCACAGGCAGTTTTTGGTCCTACGAGTAAGAGTTGTTTTCTGGTAAGAAAAGTCACTATTGCGCTCCAAATGCCATACACAGTGCAAATAGCACTCGCGTCTGTTACCAGCAAGCACAGTGTATTGGACTGAATAGGAGCTACTGTTCTTGTCAGTTTCCTAAGCAGAGTTGAACTACATATGGTCCATGTGTGTAGGAAGCACAGTTCTTTTGTTCTGAGCAAGCTCACTGTTTGGACCCCTTAGGAAACACAGTAGAGTAGAAGAGCGCTCTTTTCTCAAAAGAAGAGTGTGTTTCTTGTAAGGCGAGCTAGCGTTTGTTTCCCAGTCCTAAATGGAGTTGAAACACATGCAGTTTCTGGTCCTACGAGCAAGAGTTGTTTTCTGGTAAGGAAAGTCACTATTGCTCTCCCATTGCATACACAGTGCAAATAGCACTCGCGTCTGTTCCCAGCAAATACAATGTATTGGACTGAAGAGGAGCTACTGTTCTTGTCAGTTTCCTAAGCAGAGGTGAACTAGATAAGGACCGTGTGTGTAGAAAGCACAGTTCTTATGTTCTGAGCAAGCTCACTGTTCTGGCCCTATAGGAAACACAGTAGAGTAGAAGAGTGCTCTTTTCTCAAAAGCAGAGTGTGTTTCTTGTAAGGCGAGCTAGCATTTGTTTCCTAGTCCTAAATGGAGTTGAATCACATGCAGTTTCTGTTCCTACAAACAAGAGTTGTTTTCTGGTAAGGAAAGTCACTATTGTGCTCCCATTGGCATACACAGGGCAAATAGCACTCGCGTCTTTTCCCAGAAAGTACAGTGTATTGGACTGAATATGAGCTACTGTTCTTGTCAGTTTCCTAAGCAGAGTTGAACTACATAAGGTCCTTGTGTGTAGGAAGCACAGTTCTTATGTTCTGAGCAAGCTCACTGTTTGGACCCCATAGGAAACACAGTAGAGTAGAAGAGTGCTCTTTTCTCTAAAGCAGAGTGTGTTTCTTGTAAGGCGAGCTAGCGTTTGTTTCCCAGTACTAAATGGAGTGGAATCACATGCAGTTTCTGTCCTATGAGCAAGAGTTGTTTTATGGTAAGAATTGTCACTATTGTGCTGCCATTGCCATACACAGGACAAATAACACTAGCGTCTGTTCGCAGCAAGTACAGTGTATTGGACTGAAGAGGATCTACTGTTCTTGTCAGGTTCCTAAGCAGAATTGAACGAGATATGGCCGTGTGTGTAGGAAGCACAGTTCTTTTGTTCTGAGCAAGCTCACTGTTCGGACCCCATAGGAAACACAGTAGAGTAGAAGAGTGCTCTTTTCTCAAAAGCAGAGTGTGTTTTTTGTAAGGCAAGCTATCGTTTGTTTCCCAGTCCTAAATGGATTTGAATCACACGCAGTTTCTGGTCCTACGAGCAAGAGTTGTTTTCTGGTAATGAAAGTCACTATTGCGCTCCCTTTGCCATACAAAGTGCAAATAGCACTCGCGTCTGTTCCCAGCAAGTACAGTGTATCGGACTGAAGAGGAGCTACTGTTCTTGTCAGTTTCCTAAGCAGAGTTGAACTAGATATGGTCCATGTGTGTAGGAAGCCCAGTTCTTTGTTCTGAGCAAGCTCACTGTTTGGACCCCATAGGAAACACAGAAGAGTAGAAGAGTGCTCTTTTCTCAAAAGCAGAGAGTGTTTCATGTAAGGCGAGCTAGCATTTGTTTCCCAGTCCTAAACGGAGTTGAATCACATGCAGTTTCTGGTCCTTCGAGCAAGAGTTGTTTAATGATAAGAATAGTCACTATTGCGCTGCCATTGCCATACACAGGACAAATAGCACTGGCGTCTGTTCCCAGCAGTACAGTGTATTGGACTGAAGAGGAGCTACTGTTCTTGTCAGGTTCCTAAGCAGAATTGAACTAGATATGGCTGTGTGTGTAGGAAGCACAGTTCTTTTGTTCTGAGAAAGCTCATTGTTCGGACCCCATAGGAAACACAGTAGAGTAGAAGAGTGCTCTTTTCTCTAAAACAGAGTGTGTTTCTTGTAAGGCCTGCTAGCGTTTGTTTCCTAGAACTAAATGGAGTTGAGTCTCATGCAGTTTTTTTGCCTACGACCAAGAGTTGTTTTCTGGTAAGACGAGTCACTATTGTGCTCCAATTGCCATACACAGTGCAAATAGCACTCGCGTCTCTTCCCCGCAAGTACAGTGTATTGGACTGAAGAGGAGCTACTGTTCTTGTCAGTTTCCTAAGCAGAGTTGAACTAGATATGTTCGATGTGTGTAGGAAGCACAGTTCTTTTGTTCTGAGCAAACTCACTGTTTGAACCCCATAGGAAAAACAGTAGAGTAGAAGAGTGCTCTTTTCTCAGAAGCAGAGTGTGTTTCTTGTAAGGTGAGCTAGCATTTGTTTCCCAGTCCTAAATGGCGTTGAATCACATGCAGTGTGTGGTCCTACATGCAAGAGTTGTTTTCTGGTAAGGAAAGCCACTATTGCGCTCTCATTGCCATACACAGTGCAAATAGCACTCGCGTCTGTTCCCAGCAAGTACAGTGTATTGGACTGAAGAGGAGCTACTGTTCTTGTCAGTCTCTTAAGCAGAGTTGAACTAGATATGGCCCGTGTGTCGAGGAAGCACAGTTCATTTGTTCTGAGCAAGCTCACTGTTCTGGCCCTATAGGAAACACAGTAGAGTAGAAGAGTGCTCTTTTCTCAAAACAGACTGTGTTTCTTGTAAGGCGAGCTAGAGTTTGTTTCCCAGTCCTAAATGGAGTTGAGTCACATGCAGCTTTTTGTCCTACGAGCAAGAGTTGTTTTCTGGTAAGACGAGTCACTATTGTGCTCCAATTTCCCTACACAGTGCAAGAAGCACTCGCGTCTGTTCTCAGCAAGTACAGTGTATCGGACTGAAGAGGAGCTACTGTTCTTGTCAGTTTCCTAAGCAGAGTTGAACTAGATATGGCCCGTGTGTGTAGGAAGCACAGTTCTTTTGTTCTGAGCAAGCTCACTGTTCGGACACCATAGGAAACACAGTAGATTAGAAGAGTGCTCTTTTCTCAAAAGCAGAGTGTGTTTCATGAAAGGCGAGCTAGTATTTGTTTCCCAGTCCTAAATGGAGTTGAATCACATGCAGTTTCTGGTCCTACGAGCAAGAGTTGTTTTCTGGTCGGAAAGTCACTATTGCGCTCCCATTGCCATACACAGTGCAAATAGCACTCGCGTCAGTTCCCAGCAAGTACAGTGTATCGGACTGAAGAGGAGCTACTGTTCTTGTCAGTTTCCTAAGCAGATTGAACTAGATATGGTCCATGTGTGTAGGAAGCACAGTTCTTTTGTTCTGAGCAAGCTCACTATTCTGGCCCTATAAGAAACAGAGTAGAGTAGATGAGTGCTCTTTTCTCGAAAGCAGAATGTGTTTCTTGTAAGGCGAGCTACCGTTTGTTTCCCAGTCCTAAATGGAGTTGAATCACATACAGTCTCTGGTCCTACGTGCAAGAATTGTTTTAAGGTAAGAATAGTCACTATTGCGCAGCCATTGTCATACACAGGACAAATAGCCCTGGCGTCTGTTCCCAGCAAGTACAGTGTATTGGACTGAAGAGGATCTACTGTTCTTGTCAGGTTCCTAAGCAGAATTGAACTAGATATGGCCCTGTGTACAGGAAGTACAGTTCTTTTGTTCTGAGCAAGCTCACTGTTCGGACCCCATAGGAAACACAGTAGAGTAGAAGACTGCCCTTTTCTCAAAAGCAGAGTATGTTTCTTGTAAGGCGAGCTAGCGTTTGTTTCCCAGTCCTAAATGGAGTTGAGTCACATGCAGTTTTTTGTCCTACGAGGAAGAGTTGTTTTCTGGTAAGACGAGTCACTATTGTGCTCCAATTGCCATGCACAGTGCAAATAGCACTCGCGTCTCTTCCCCGAAGTACAGTGTATTGGACTGAAGAGGAGCTACTGTTCTTGTCAGTTTCCTAAGCAGAGTTGAACTAGATATGGCCCCTGTGTGTAGGAAGCACAGTTCTTTTATTCTGAGCAAGCTCACTGTTCGGACCCCATAGGAAACACAGTAGAGTAGAAGAGTGCTCTTTTCTCAAAAGCAGAGTGTGTTTCATGTAAGGCGAGCTAGCATTTGTTTCCCAGTCCTAAATGGAGTTGAATCACATGCAGTTTCTGGTCCTACGAGCAAGAGTTGTTTTCTGGTAAGGAAAGTCGCTATTGCGCAACGATTGCCATACACAGTGCAAATAGCAATCGCGTCTCTTCCCAGAAAGTACAGAGTATTGGACTGAATAAGTGCTAATGTTCTTGTCAGTTTCCTAAGCAGACTTGAACTAGATACGGCCGTGTGTGTAGGAAGCACAGTTTTTTTTGTTCTGAGCAAGCTCACTGTTCGGACCCCATTGAAAACACAGTAGAGTAGAAGAGTGCTCTTTTCTCAAAAGCAGAGTGTGTTTCTTGTAAGGCGAGCTAGCGTTTGTTTCCCAGTCCTAAATGGAGTTGAATCACATGCAGTTTCTGGTCCTACGAGCAAGAGTTTATTTCTGGTAAGGAAAGTCACTATTGGGCTCCCATTGCCATACACAGGGCAAATAGCACTGGCGTCTGTTCCCAGCATGTACAGTGTATTGGACTGAAGAGGTTCCACTGTTCTTGTCAGTTTCCTAAGCAGAGTTGAACTAGATATGGCCCGTGTGTGTAGGAAGCACAGTTCTTTTGTTCTGAGCAAGCTCACTGTTCTGGCCCTATAGGAAACAGAGTAGAGTAGAAGAGTGCTCCTTTCTCAAAAGCAGAGTGTGTTTCTTGTAAGGCTAACTAGCGTTGGTTTCCCAGTCCTAAATGGAGTTGAATCACATGCAGTTTCTGGTCCTACGAGCAAGAGTTGTTTTCTGGTAAGGAAAGTCACAATTGCGCTCTCATTGCCATACGTAGTGTAAATAGCACTCGCTTCTGTTCCCAGGATGTACAGTGTATTGGACTGAAAAGGATCTATTGTTCTTGTCAGTTTCCTAAGCAGAATTGAACTAGATATGGCCGTGTATGTAGGAAGCACAGTTCTTTTGTTCTGAGCAAGCTCTCAGTTCTGGCCTATAGGGAACACAGTAGAGTAGAAGAGTGCTCTTTTCTCAAAGGCAGAGTGTGTTTCTTGTAAGGCGAGCTACCGTTTGTTTCCCAGTCCAAAATGGAGTTGAATCACATGCAGTTTTTGGTCCTACCAGAAAGAGTTGTTTTCTGGTAAGGAAAGTCACTATTGCGCTCCCTTTGCCATACACAGTGCAAATAGCACTCGTGTCTGTTTCCAGCAAGTACAGTGTATTGGACTGAAGAGGAGCTACTGTTCTTGTCAGTTTCCTAAGCAGAGTTGAACTAGATATGGCCCGTGTTTAGGAAACACAGTTCTTTTGTTCTGAGCAAGCTCACTGTTCAGACCCCATAGGAAACACAGTAGAGTAGAAGAGTGCTCTTTTCTCAAAAGCAGAGTGTGTTTCTTGTAAGGCGAGCTAGCGTTTGTTTCCCAGTCCTAAATGGAGTTGAATCACATGCAGTTTCTGGTCCTACGAGCAAGAGTTGTTTTCTGGTAAGGAAAGTCATTATTTCGCTCCCATTGCCATATACAGTGCAAATAGCACTCGCGTCTGTTCCCAGCAAGTACAGTGTATTGGACTGAAGAGGAGCTACTCTTCTTGTCAGTTTCCTAAGCAGAGTTGAACTAGATATGGCCCGTGTGTGTAGGAAGCACAGTTCTTTTGTTCTGAGCAAGCTCACTGTTCGGACACCATAGGAAACACTGTAGATTAGAAGAGTGCTATTTTCTCAAAAGTAAAGTGTGTTTCTTGAAAGGCAAGCTAGTGTTTGTTTCCCAGTCAGAAATGGAATTGAATCCCGTGCAGTTTCTGGTCCTACGAGCAAGAGTTTTTTTCTGGTAATAAGACTCACTATTGCGCTCCCATTGCCATACACAGTGCATATAGCACTGGCGTCTGTTCCCAGCATGTACAGAGTATTGGACTGAAGAGGAGCTACTGTTCTTGTCAGTTTCTTAAGCAGAGTTGAACTAGATATGGCCCCTATGTGTAGGAAGCACAGTTCTTTTGTTCTGAGCAAGTTCACTGTTCTGGCCCTATAGGAAACACAGTAGAGTAGAAGAGTGCTCTTTTCTCAAAAGCAGAGTGTGTTTCTTGTAAGGCGAGCTAGCGTTTGTTTCCCAGTCCTAAATGGAGTTGAGTCACATGCAGTTTCTGGTCCTACGAGCAAGAGTTGTTTTCTGGTAAGAAGAGTCACTATTGCTCTCCCATTGTCATACACAGGGCAAATAGCACTGGTGTCTGTTCCCAGCATGTGCAGTGTATTTGACTGAAGAGGGTATACTGTTCTTGTCAGTTTCCTAAGCTGAATTGTACTAGATATGGCCGTGTGTGTAGGAGGCACACTTCTTTTGTTCTGTGCAAGCTTACTGTTCTGCCCCTATAGGAAACACAGTAGAGTAGAAGAGTGCTCTTTTCTCAAATCAGAGTGTGTTTCTTGTAAGGCGAGCTAGCATTTATTTCCCAGTTCTAAATGGAGTTGAATCACATGCAGTTTTTGGTCCTATGAGGAAGAGTTGTTTTCTGGTAAGAGGAGTCACTATTGTGCTCCAATTGCCCTACACAGTGCAAATAGCACTCGCGTCTGTTCCCAGCAAGTACAGTGTATTGGACTGAAGAGGATCTACTGTTCTTGTCAGTTTCCTAAGCAGTGTTGAACTAGATATGGCCGTGTGTGTAGGAAGCACAGTTCTTTTGTTCTGAGCAAGCTCACTGATCGGTCACCATAGGAAACACAGTAGAGTTGAAGAGTTCTCTTTTCTCAAAAGCAGGGTGTGTTTCATGTGAGGCGAGCTAGCATTTGTTGCCCAGTCCTAAATGGAGTTGAATTACATGCAGTTTCTGGTCCTACGAGCAAGAATTGTTTTCTAGTAAGGAAAGTCACTATTGCGCTCCCATTGCCATACACAGTGCAAATAGCACTCGCGTCTGTTCCCAGCAAGTACAGTGTATGGGACTGAAGAGGAGCTACTGTTTTTGTCAGTTTCCTAAGCAGAATTGAACTAGATATGGCCGTGTGTGTAGGAAGCACAGTTCTTTTGTTCAGAGCAAGCTCACTGTTCGGACCCCATAGGAAACACAATAGAGTAGAAGAGTGCTCTTTTCTCAAAAGCAGAGTGTGTTTCTTGTACGGCAAGCTAGTGTTTTTTTCCCAGTCCTAAACGGAGTTGAATCACATGCAGTTTCTGGTCCTACGAGCAAGAGTTGTTTTCTGGTAAGGAAAGTCACTATTGTGCTCCCATTGCCATACACAGTGCAAATAGCACTCGCATCTGTTCCCAGCAAGTACAGTGTATCAGACTGAAGAGGAGCTACTGTTCTTGTCAGTTTCCTAAGCAGAGTTGAACTAGATATAGCCCGTGTGTGTAGGAAGCACAGTTATAATGTTCTGAGCAAGCTCACTGTTCTGGCCCTGTAGGAAACAGAGTAGAGGAGAAGAGTGCTCTTTTCTCTAAAGCAGAGTGTGTTTCTTGTAAGGCGAGCTAGCGTTTGATTCCCAGTCCTAAATGGAATTGAGTCACATACAGTTTTTGGTCCTACGAGCAAGAGTTGTTTTCTACTAAGAAGAGTCACTATTGCGCCCCAAATGCCATACACAGTGCAAATAGCACTCGCATCTGTTCCCAGCAAGTACAGTGTATTGGACTGAAGAGGAGCTACTGTTCTTCTCAGTTTCCTATGCAGAGTTGAACTAGATATGGTCCATGTGTGTAGGAAGCACAGATCTTTTGTTCTGAGCAAGCTCACTGTTTGGACCCCATAGGAAACCCAGTAGAGTAGAAGAGTGCTCTTTTCTAAAAAACAGAGTGTGTTTCTTGTAAGGCGAGCTAGCGTTTGTTTTGTAGTTCTAAATGGAGTTGAATCACATGCAGTTTGTTGTCCTACGAGCAAGCGTGGTTTTCTGGTAAGAAGAGTCAATATTGCGCTCCCATTGTCATACACAGGGCAAATAGCACTGGCGTCGGTTCCCAGCATGTACAGTGTATTGGACTGAAGAGAATCTACTGTTCTTGTCAGGTTCCTAAGCAGAATTGAACTAGATATGGCCATGTGTGTAGGAAGCACAGTTCTTTTGTTCTGAGGAAGCTCACTGTTCGGACTCCATAGGAAACAATATAGAGTAGAACAGTGCTCTTTTCTCAAAAGCAGATGTGTGTTTATTGTAAGGCGAGCTAGCATTTGTTTCCCAGTCCAAAATGGATTTGAATCACATGCAGTTTCTGGTCCTACGAGCAAGAGTTGTTTTCTGGTAAGGAAAGTCACTATTGTGCTCCCTTTGCCATTCACAGTGCTAATAGCACTTGCGTCTGTTCCCAGCAAGTACAGTGTATTGGACTGAAGAGGAGCTACTGTTCTTGTCAGTTTCCTAAGCAGAGTTGAACCAGATATGGCCCGTGTGTGTAGGAAGCACAGGTCTTTTGTTCTGAGCAAGCTCACTGTTCTGGCCATATAGGAAACACAGTAGAGTAGAAGAGTGCTCTTTTGTCAAAAGCAGAGTGTGTTTCTTGTAAGGCGAGCTAACGTTTGTTTCCCAGACCTAAATGGAGTTGAGTCACATGCAGTTTTTGGTCCTACGAGCAAGAGTTGTTTTCTGGTAAGGAAAGTCACTATTGCGCTCCCATTGCCATACATAGTGCAAATAGCACTCGCGTCAGTTCCCAGCATGTACAGTGTAATGGACTGAAAAGGATGTATTGTTCTTGTGAGTTTCCTAAGCAGAATTGAACTAGATATGGCCGTGTATATAGGAAGCACAGTTCTTTTGTTCTGAGCAAGCTCTCTGTTCTGGTCCTACAGGAAACACAGTAGAGTAGAAGAGTGCTCTTTTCTCAAAAGCAGAGTGTGTTTCTTGTAATGCGAGCTAGCGCTTGTTTCCCAGTCCTAAATGGAGTTGAACCACATGCAGTGTTTGGTCCTACCAGCAAGAGTTGTTTTCTGGTAAGAAAAGTCACTATTGCGTTTCCTTTGCCATACACAGTGCAAAGAGCACTCTTGTCTGTTTCGAGCAAGTACAGTGTATTGGACTGAAGGGGAGCTACTGTTCTTGTCAGTTTCCTAAGCAGAGTTGAACTAGATATGGCCCGTGTGTGTAGGAAACACAGTTCTTTTGTTCTAAGCAAGCTCACTGTTCGGACCCCATAGGAAACACAGTAGAGTAGAAGAGTGCTCTTTTCTCAAAAGCAGAGTGTGTTTCTTCTAAGGCGAGCTAGCGTTTGTTTTCCAGTCCTAAATGGAGTTGAATCACATGCCGTTTCTGGTCCTACGAGCAAGAGTTGTTTTCTGGTAAGGAAAGTTATTATTGTGGTCCCATTGCCATACATAGTGCAAATAGCACTCGCATCTGTTCCCAGCAAGTACAGTGCATTGGACTGAAGAGGAGCTACTGTTCTTGTCAGTTTCCTAAGCAGAGTTGAACTAGATATGGCCCCTGTGTGTAGGAAGTACAGTTCTTTTGTTCTGAGCAAGTTCACTGTTCTGGCCCTATAGGAAACACAGTAGAGTAGAAGAGTGCTGTTTTCTCAAAAGGAGAGTGTGTTTCTGTTAAGGCAAGCTTGCGTTTCTTTCCCAGTCCTAAATGGAGTTGAGTCACATGCAGTTTCTGGTCCTATGAGCAAAAGTTGTTTTCTCGTAAGAAGTGTCACTGTTGCGCTCCCATTGTCATACACAGGGCAAATAGCACTGGTGTCTGTTCCCAGCATGTGCAGTGTATTTGACTGAAGAGGGTATACTGTCCTTGTCAGTTTCCTAAGCTGAATTGAACTAGATATGGCCGTGTGTGTAGGAAGCACACTTCTTTTGTTCTGTGCAAGCTTACTGTTCTGGCCTTATAGGAAATACAGTAGAGTAGAAGGGTGCTCTTTTCTAAAAAGCAGAGTGTGTTTCTTGTAAGGCGAGCTAGCATTTATTTCCCAGTCATAAATGGAGTTGAATCACATAGAGTTTCTGGTCCTACGAGCAAGAGTTGTTTTCTGATAAGGAGAGTCACTATTGCGCTCCTATTGCCATACACAGTGCAAATAGCACTGGCTTCTGTTCCCAGCAAGTACAGTGTATCGGACTGAAGAGGAGCTACTGTTCTTGTCAGTTTCCTAAGCAGACTTGAACTAGATATGGCCCGTGTGTGCAGGAAGCACACTTCTTTTGTTCTGTGCAAGCTTACTGTTCTGGCCCTATAGGAAACACAGTAGAGTAGAAGAGCGCTCTTTTCTCAAAAGCAGAGTGTGTTTCATGTAAGGCAAGCTAGCATTTGTTTCCCAGTCCTAAATGGATTTGAATCACATGCAGTTTCTGGTCCTACGAGCAAGAGTTGTTTTCTGGTAGGAAAGTCACTATTGCACTCCCATTGCAATACACAGTGCAAATCGCACTGGCGTCTGTTCCCAGCAAGTACAGTGTATTGGACTGAAGAAGAGCTACTGTTCTTGTCAGTTTTCTAAGCAGAGTTGAACTAGATACAGCCCGTGTGTGTAGGAAGCACAGTTCTTTTGTTCTGAGCAAACTCACTGTTCAGACCCCATAGGAAACACAGTAGAGTAGAAGAGTGCTCTTTTCTCAAAAGAAGAGTGTGTTTCTTGTAAGGCCAGCTAGTGTTTTTTTCCCAGCCTTATATGGAGTTGAATAACATGCTGTTTCTGGTCCTACGAGCAAGAGTTGTTTTCTGGTAAGGAAAGTCACTATTGCACTCCCATTGCCATACATATTGCAAATAGCACTCGCGTCTGTTCCCAGCATGTACAGTGTATTGTACTGAAAAGGATCTATAGTTCTTGTCAGTTTCCTAATCTGAATTGAACTAGATATGGCCGTGTATGTAGGAAGCACAGTTCTTTTGTTCTGAGCAAGCTCTCTGTTCTGACCCTATAGGAAACACAGTAGAGTACAAGAGTGCTCTTTGATCAAAAGCAGAGTGTGTTTCTTGTAAGGCGAGCTAGCGTTTGTTTCCCAGTCCTAAATGGAGTTGAATCACATGCAGTTTTTGGTCCTACCAGCAAGAGTTGTTTTCTGGTAAGGAAAGTCACTATTGCGCTCCCTTTGCCATACACAGTGCAAATAGCACTCGTGTCTGTTTCCAGCAAGTACAGTGTATTTGACTGAAGAGGAGCTACTGTTCTTGTCAGTTTCCTAAGCATAGTTGAACTAGATATGGCCCGTGTGTGTAGGAAGCACAGTTCTTTTGTTCTGAGCAAGCTCACTGTTTGTACCCCATAGGAAACACAGTAGAGCAGAAGTGTGCTCTTTTCTCAAAAGGAGAGTGTGTTTCTTGTAAGGCAAGCTAGCGTTTGTTTCCCAGTCCTAAATGGAGTTGAATCACATGCAGTTTCTGGTCCTACGAGCAAGAGTTGTTTTCTGGAAAGGAAAGTCATTGTTGTGCTCCCATTGCCATACATAGTGCAAATAGCACTCGCGTCTGTTCCCAGCATGTACAGTGTGTTGGACTGAAAAGGATCTATAGTTCTTGTCAGTTTCCTAAGCAGAATTGAACTAGATATGGCCGTGTATGTAGGAAGCACATTTCTTTTGTTCTGAGCAAGCTCTCTGTTCTGGCCCTATAGGAAACACAGTAGAGTACAGAAGTGCTCTTTTCTCAAAAGCAGAGTGTGTTTCTTGTAAGGCGAGCTAGCGTTTGTTTCCCAGTCCTAAATGGAGTTGAATCACATGCAGTTTTTGGTCCTACCAGCAAGAGTTGTTTTCTGGTAAGGAAAGTCACTATTGCGCTCCCTTTGCCATACACAGTGCAAATAGCACTCGTGTCTGTTTCCAGCAAGTACAGTGTATTGGACTGAAGAGGAGCTACTGTTCTTGTCAGTTTCCTAAGCAGAGTTGAACTAGATATGGCCCGTGTGTGTAGGAAGCACAGTTCTTTTGTTCTGAGCAAGCTCACTGTTCGGACCCCATAGGAAACACAGTAGAGGAGAAGTGTGCTCTTTTCTCAAAAGGAGAGTGTGTTTCTTGTAAGGCAAGCTAGCGTTTGTTTCCCTGTCCTAAATGGAGTTGAATCACATGCAGTTTCTGGTCCTACGAGCAAGAGTTGTTTTCTGGAAAGGAAAGACATTATTGTGCTCCCATTGCCATACATAGTGCAAATAGCACTCACGTCTGTTCCCAGCAAGTACAGTGTATTGGACTGAAGAGGAGCTACTGTTCTTGTCAGTTTTCTAAACAGAATTGAACTAGATATGGCCGTGTATGTAGGAAGCACAGTTCTTTTGTTCTGAGCAAGCTCTCTGTTCTGGCCCTATAGGAAACTCAGTAGAGTAGAAGAGTGTTCTTTTCTCAAAAGCAGAGTGTGTTTCTTGTAAGGCAAGCTAGCGTTTGTTTCCCAGTCCTAAATGGAGTTGAATCACTTGCAGTTTCTGGTCCTACGAGCAAGAGTTGTTTTCTGGTAAGAAGAGTCACTATTGCGCTGCCATTGCCATACACAGGACAAATAGCACTGGCGTCTGTTGCCAGGAAGTACAGTGTATTGGACTGAAGAGGATCTACTGTTCTTGTCAGGTTTATAAGCAGAATTGAGCTAGATATGGCCGTGTGTGTAGGAACCACGGTTTTTTTGTTCTGAGCAAGTTCACTGTTCGGACCCCATAGGAAACACAGTAGAGTAGAAGAGTGCTCTTTTCTCTAAAGCAGATTGTGTTTCTTGTGAGGCGAGCTAGCAATTGTTTCCCAGTCCTAAATGGTGTTGAATCACAATCAGTTTCTGGTCCTACAAGCAAGAGTTGTTTTCTTGTAAGGAAAGTAACTATTGCGCTCCCATTGACATACACAGTGCAAATAGCACTCGCGTCTGTTCACAGCAAGTACAGTGTATTGGACTGAAGAGGATCTACTGTTCTTGTCAGTTTCCTAAGCAGAGTTGAACTAGAAATGGCCCGTGTGTGTAGAAAGCACAGTTCTTTTGTTCTGAGCAAGCTCACTGTTCTAGCCCTGTAGGAAACAGAGTAGAGTAGAAGAGTGCTCTTTTCTCAAAAGCAGAGTGTGTTTCTTGCAAGGCGAGCTAGTGTTTGTTTCCCAGTCCTAAATGGAGTTGAATCCCGTGTAGTTTCTGGTCCTAGGAGCAAGAGTTGTTTCTGGTAAGAAGAGTCACTATTGCGCTGCCATTGCCATACACAGGACAAATAGCACTGGCGTCTGTTCCCAGGAAGTAGAGTGTATTGGACTGAAGAGGATCTACTGTTCTTGTCAGGTTTATAAGCAGAATTGAACTAGATATGGCCGTGTGTGTAGGAAGCACAGTTCTTTTGTTCTGAGTAAGCTCACTGTTCTGGCCCTATAGGAAACACAGTAGAGTAGAAGAGTGATCTTTTCTCAAAAGCAGAGTGTGTTTCTTGTAAGGGGAGCTAGCGTTTGTTTCCCAATCCTAAATGGAGTTGAATCACATGCAGTTTTTGATCCTATGAGCAAGAGTTGTTTTCTGTTAAGGAAAATCACTATTGCGCTCCCATTGGCACACAGTGCAAAGAGGACTTGCCTCTGTTCCCATCAAGTACAGTGTATTGGACTGAAGAGGAGCTACTGTTCTTGTCAGTTTCCTAAGCAGAGTTGAACTAGATATGGCCCGTGAGTGTAGGAAGCACAGTTCTTTTTTACTGTAAGCTCACTGATCGAACCCATAGGAAACACATTAGAGTAGAAGAGTGCCCTTTTCTCAAAAGCAAAGTGTTTTTCTTGTAAGGCAAGCTAGCGTTTGTTGCGCAGTCCTAAATGGAGTTGAATCACATGCAGTTTCTGGTCCTACGAGCAAGAGTTTTTTTTCTGGTAAGAAGAGTCACTACTGAACTCTCATTGTCATACACAAGGCAAATAGCACTGGCGTCTGTTTCCAGCAAGTACAGTGTATTGGACTGAAGAGGAGCTACTGTTCTTGTCAGTTTCCTAAGCAGAGTTGAACTAGATATGGCCCGTGTGTGTAGGAAGCATAGTTCTTTTGTTCTGACAAGCTCACTATTCTGGCCCTATAGGAAACACAGTAGAGTAGAAGAGTGCTCTTTTCTCAAAAGCAGAGTGTTTTTCTTGTAAGGCGAGCTAGCGTTTGTTTCGCAGTCCTAAATGGAGTAGAATCACATTCAGTTTGTGGTCCTATGAGCAAGAGATATTTTCTGGTAAGAAGAGTCACTATTGCGGTCCCATTGTCATACACATTGCAAATAGCACTAGCATCTTTCCCCTGCATATACAGTGTATTGGACTGAAGAGGATCTACTGTTCTTGTCAGTTTCCTAAGCAGAATTGAACTGGATATGGCCCGTGTGTGTAGGAAGCACAGTTCTTTTGTTCTGAGCTATCTCACTGTTCAGACACCGTAGGAATCACTGTAGAGTAGAAGAGTGCTCTTTTCTCAAAAGCAGAGTGTGTTTCTTGTTGGGCAAGCTAGCGTTTCTTTCGCAGTCCTAAATGGAGTTGAATTCCATGAAGTTTCTGGTCCTACGAGCAAGAGTTGTTTTCTGGTAAGAAGAGTCACTATTGTGCTCCCATTGACATACACAGGGCAAATAGCACTGGCGTCTGTTCCCAGCATGTACAGTGTATTGGAATGAAGAGGAGCTACTGTTCTTGTCAGTTTCCTAAGCAGAGTTGAACTAGATATAGTCGGTGTGTGGAGGAAGCACAGTTCTTTTGTTCTGAGCAAGCTCAGTATTCTGGCCCTACAAAAAACACATTAGACTAGAAGAGTGCTCTTTTCTCAAAAGCACAGTGTGTTTATTGTAAGGCGAGCTAGCGTTTGTTTCCCAGTTTTAAATGGAGTTGAATCACATGCTGTGTCTGGTCCTACGAGTAAGAGTTGTTTTCTGGTAAGAAGAGTCACTATTGCGCTCCCATTATCATACACATGGCAAATAGCGCTGGCGTCTGTTCCCAGCATGTACAGTGTATTGGACTGAAGAGGAGCTACTGTTCTTGTCAGTTTCCTAAGCAGAGTTGAACTAGATATAGCCCGTGTGTGTAGGAAGCACAGTTCTTTTGTTCTGAGCAAGCTCACTATTCTGGCCCTATAGGAAACACAGTAGAGTAGAAGAGTGCTCTTTTCTCAAAAGCAGAGTCTTTTTCTTGTAAAGCAAGCTAGCGTTTGTTTCACAGTCCTAAATGGAGTTGAATCACATGCAGTTTCTGGTCCTACAAGCAAGAGTAGTTTTCTGGTAAGAAGAGTCACTATTGTGCTCCCATTGTCATACACAGGGCAAATAGCACTGGCGTCTGTTCCCAGCAAGTACAGTGTATGGGACAGAAGAGGATCTACTGTTCTTGTCAGTTTCCTAAGCAGAATTGACCTAGATATGGCGCGTGTGTGTAGGAAGCACAGTTCTTTTGTTCTGTGCAAGCTCACTATTCTGGCCCTATAGGAAACACAGTAGAGTAGAAGAGTGCTCTTTTCTGAGAAGCAGAGTGTGTTTCTTGTAAGGCGAGCTAGCGTTTGTTTCCCAGTCCTAAATGGAGTTGAATCACATGAAGTTTCTGGTCCTACGAGCAAGAGTTGTTTTCTGGTAAGAAGAGTCACTATTGCACTCCCATTGTCATACACAGCGCAAATAGCACTGGCGTCTGTTCCCAGCATGTACAGTGTATTGGACTGAAGAGGAGCTTCTGTTCTTGTCAGTTTCCTAAGCAGAATTGAACTTGATATGGCCATGTGTGTAGGAAGCACAGTTCTTTTGTTCTGAGCAAGCTCACTCTTTTGGCCCTATAGGAAACACAGTAGAGTAGAAGAGTGTTCTTTTCTCAAAAGCAGAGTGTGTTTCTTGTATGGCGAGCTAGCGTTTGTTTCCCAGTCCTAAATTGAGTTGAATCACATGCAGTTTTTGGTCCTACGAGCTAGAGTTGTTTTCTGGTAAGGAAAGTCACTATTGCGCTCCCATTGACACACACAGTGCAAAGAGGACTCACGTCTGTTCCCATCAAGTACAGTGTATTGGACTTAAGAGGAGCTACTGTTCTTGTCAGTTTCCTAAGCAGAGTTGAACTAGATATGGCCCGTGTGTGTAGGAAGCCCAGTTCTTTTGTACTGTAAGCTCACTGCTCGAACACATAGGAAACAGAGTAGAGTAGAAGAGTGCTCTTTTCTCAAAAGCAGAGTGTGTTTTTTGTAATGCGAGCTAGCATTTGTTTCCCAGTCCTAAATGGAGTTGAATCACATGCAGTTTCTAATCCTAAGAGCAAGAGTTGTTTTCTGGTAAGAAGAGTCACTATTGCGCTCCCATTGTCATACACAGGGCCAATAGCACTGGCGTCTGTTCCCAGCATATACAGTGTATTGGACTGAAGAGGATCTACTGTTCTTGTCAGTTTCCTCAGCAGAATTGAACTAGATATGGCCGTGTGTGTAGGAAGCACAGTTCTTTTGTTCTGAGTAAGCTCACTGTTCTGACCCTATAGGAAATACCGTAGAGTAGAAGAGTGATTTTTTCTCAAAAGCAGGGTGTGTTTCTTGTAAGGGGAGCTAGCATTTGTTTCCCAGTCCTAAATGGAGTTGAATCACATGCAGTTTTTGATCCTACGAGCAAGAGTTTTTTTCTGGTAAGGAAAGTCACTATTGCGCTTCCATTGCCACACACAGTGCAAAGAGGACTCGTGTCTGTTCCCATCAAGTACACTGTATTGGACTGAAGAGGAGCTACTCTTCTTGTCAGTTTCCTAAGCAGAGTTGATCTAGATATGGCCCCTGTGTGTAGGAAGCACAGTTCTTTTCTACTGTAAGCTCACTGATCAAACCCATAGGAAACACAGTAGAGTAGAAGAGTGCCCTTTTCTCAAAAACAGAGTGTGTTTCTTGTAAGGCGAGCTAACATTTGTTTTCCAGTCCTTAATGGAGTTGAATCACATGCAGTTTCTGGTCCTACGAGCAAGAGTTATTTTCTATTAAGAAGTGTCACTATTGTGCTCCCATTGACATACACAGTGCAAATAGATCTCGCGTCTGTTCCCATCAAGTACAGTGTATGGGACTGAAGAGGATCTACTGTTCTTGTTAGTTTCCTAAGCAAAATTGAACTAGATATGGCCGTGTGTGTAGGAAGCACAGTTCTTTTGTTCTGAGTAAGCTCACTGTTCTGGCCCTATAGGAAACACAGTAGAGTAGAAGAGTGCTCTTATCTAAAAAGCAGAGTGTGTTTCTTGTAAGGGGAGCTAGCGTTTGTTTCACAGTCCTAAATGGAGTTGAATCACATGCAGTTTTTGATCCTATGAGCAAGAGTTGTTTTCTTTTAAGGAAAATCAGTATTGGGCTACCATTGCCACACACAGTGCAAAGAGGACTCGCGTCTGTTCCCAGCAAGTACAGTGTATTGGACTGAAGAGGAGCTACTGTTCTTGTCAGTTTCCTAAGAAGAGTTGAACTAGATATGGCCCGTGTGTGTAGGAAGCACAGTTCTTTTTTACTGTAAGCTCACTGATCGAACCCATAGGAAACACATTAGAGTAGAAGAGTGCCCTTTTCTCAAAAGCAGAGTGTTTTTCTTGTAAGGCAAGCTAGCGTTTGTTGCTTAGTCCTAAATGGAGTTGAATCACATGCAGTTTCTGGTCCTACAAGCAAGAGTTTTTTCTGGTAAGAAGAGTCACTATTGCGCTGCCATTGCCATACACAGGACAAATAGCACTGGCGTCTGTTCCCAGCAAGTACAGTGTATTGGACTGAAGAGGATATTCTGTTCTTGTCAGGTTCCTATGCAGACTTGAACTAGATATGGCCGTGTGAGTAGGAAGTATAGTTTTTTTGTTCTGAGCAAGCTCACTGTTCGGAACACATAGGAAACACAGTAGAGTAGAAGAGTGCTCTTTTCTCAAAAGCAGAGTGTGTTTCATGTAAGGCGAGCTAGCGTTTGTTTCCCAGTCCTAAATGGAGTTGAATCACATGCAGTTTTTTGTCCTACGAGCAAGAGTTGTTTTCTGGTAAGACAAGTCACTATTGTGCTCCAATGCCATACACAGTGCAAATAGCACTCGCGTCTGTTCCCCGCAAGTACAGTGTATTGGACTGAAGAGGAGCTACTGTTCTTGTTGGTTTCCTAAGCAGAGTTGAACTAGATATGGCCCGTGTGTGTAGGAAGCACAGTTCTTTTGTTCTGAGCAAGCTCACTGTTCGGACCCGATAGGAAACACAATAGAGTAGAAGAGTGCTCTTTTCAAAAATGCAGAGTGTGTTTCATGTAAGGCGAGCTAGCATTTGTTTCCCAGTCCTAAATGGAGTTGAATCACATGCAGTTTCTGGTCCTACGAGCAAGAGTTGTTTTCTGGTAAGAAGAGTCACTATTGCGCTGCCATTGCCATACACAGGACTAATAGCACTGGCGTCTGTTCCCAGCAAGTACAGTGTATTGGACTGTAGAGGATCTACTGTTCTTGTGAGGTTCCTAAGCAGAATTGAACTAGATATGGCCGTGTGTGTAGGAAGCACAGTTCTTTTGTTCTGAGCAAGCTCACTTTTCGGAACACATAGGAAACACAGTAGAGTAGAAGAGTGCTCTTTTCTCAAAAGCAGAGTGTGTTTTTGTAAGGCGAGCTAGCGTTTGTGTCCTAGTCCTAAATGGAGTTGAATCACATGCAGTTTCGGGTCCTATGAACAAGAGTTGTTTTCTTGTAAGGAAAGTCACTATTGCGCTCCCATTGCCCTTTACAAGGCAAATAGCATTCGTGTCTTTTCCCAGCAAGTACAGTGTATTGGACTGAATAGGAGCTACTGTTCTTGTCAGTTTTCTAAGCAGAATTGAACTAGATATGGTCCGTGCGTGTAGGAAACACAGTTCTTTTGTTCTGAGCAAGCTCACTGTTTGGACCCCATAGGAAACACAGTAGAGTAGAAGAGTGCTCTTTTCTCTAAAGCAGAGTGTGTTTCATGTAAGGCGAGCTAGCATTTGTTTCCAAGTCCTAAATGGAGTTGATCATATGCAGTTTCTGGTCCTACGATCAAGAGTTGTTTTCTGGTAAGGAAAGTTACTATTGCACTCCCATTGCCATACACAGTGCAAATAGCACTCGCGTCTGTTCCCAGCAAGTACAGTGTATCGGACTGAAGAGGAGCTACTGTTCTTGTCAGTTTCCTAAGCAGAGTTGAACTACTTATGGCCCGTGTGTAGGACGCACAGTTCTTATGTTCTGAGCAAGCTCACTGTTCTGGCCCTATAGAAAACACAGTAGAGTGGATGAGTGCTCTTTTCTCTAAAGCAGAGTGTGTTTCTTGGAAGGCGAGCTAGAGTTTGTTTCCAAGTCCTAAATGTAGTGGAATCACATGCAGTTTTTGGTCCTACGAGCAAGAGTTGTTTTCTGGTAAGAAGAGTCACTATTGTGCTCCCATTGCCATACACAGGACAAATAGCACTGGCGTCTGTTCCCAGCAATACAGTGTATTGGACGGAAGAGGATCTACTGTTCTTGTCAGGTTCCTAAGCAGACTTGAACTAGATATGGCCGTGTGTGTAGGAAGCACAGTTTTTTTGTTCTGAGCAAGCTCACTTTTCGGAACACATAGGAAACACAGTAGAGTAGAAGAGTGCTCTTTTCTCAAAAGCAGAGTGTGTTTCTTGGTAGTTGAGCTAGCGTTTGTTTCCCTGTCCTAAATGGAGTTGAGTCACATGCAGTTTTTTTTCCTAGGAGCAAGAGTTGTTTTCTGGTAAGACAAGTCACTATTTTGCTCCAATTGCCATACACAGTGCAAATAGCACTCGCGTCTGTTCTGCGCAAGTACAGTGTATTGCACGGGAGAGGAGCTACTGTTCTTGTCAGTTTCCTAAGCAGAGTTGAACTAGATATGGCTCGTGTGTGTAGGAAGCACAGTTCTTTTTTTCTGAGCAAGCTCACTGTTCGGACCCCATAGGAAACACAGTAGAGTAGAAGAGTGCTCATTTCTCAAAAAACAGAGTGTGTTTCACGTAAGGTGAGCTAGCATTTGTTTCCCAGTGCTAAATGAAGTTGAATCACATGCAGTTTCTGGTCCTAAGAGCAAGAGTATTTTCTGCTAAGGAAAGTCATTATTGCGCTACCCTTGTCATTCATAGTGCCAATAGCTCTGACGTCTGTTCCCAGCAAGTACACTGTATCGGACTGAAGAGGAGCTACTGTTCTTGTCAGTTTCCTAAGCAGAGTTGAACTAGATATGGCCCGTGTGTAGGAACCACAGTTCTTTTGTTCTGAGCAAGCTCACTGTTCTGGACCTATAGGAAACACAGTAGAGTAGAAGAGTGATCTTTTCTCTAAAGCAGAGTGTTTTTCTTGTAAGGCGAGCTAGCGTTTGTTTCCCAGTCCTAAATGGATCTGAATCACATGCAGTTTCTTGTCCTAAGAGCAAGAGATGTTTTATGGTAAGAAGAGTCACTATTGCGCTGCCATTGCCATACACAGTACAAATAGCAATGGCGTCTGTTCCCAGCAAGTACAGTGTATTGGACTGAAGAGGATCTACTGTTCTTGTCAGGTATCTAAGCAGAATTGAACTAGATATGGCCGTGTGTGTAGGAAGCACAGTTCTTATGTTCTGAGCAAGCTCACTGTTCGGACAGCATAGGAAATACAGTAGAGTAGAAGAGTGCTCTTTTCTCAAAAGCAGAGTGTGTTTTTTGTAAGGCGAGCTAGCGTTTGTTTCCCAGTCCTAAATGGAGTTGAATCACATGCAGATTATGGTTCTAAGAGCAAGAGTTGATTTCTGGTAAGGAAAGTCACTATTGCGCTCCCCTTGCCTTACATAGTTCAAATAGCTCTCACGTCTGTTCCGAGCAAGTACAGTGTACCGGACTGAAGAGGAGCTACTGTTCTTGTCAGTTTCCTAAGCAGAGTTGAACTAGATATGGCCCGTGTGTGTAGGAAGCACCATTCTTATGTTCTGAGCAAGCTCACTGTTCTGGCCCTATAGAAAACACAGTAGAGTGGATGAGTGCTCTTTTCTCTAAAGCAGAGTGTGTTTCTTGGAAGGCGAGCTAGCGTTTGTTTCCCAGTCCTAAATGGAGTTGAATCACATGCAGTTTCTAGTCCTATGAGCAAGAGTTGTTTTCTGGTAAGAAGAGTCACTATTGCGCTGCCATGGCCATACATAGGACAAATAGCACTGGCGTCTGTTCCCAGCAAGTACAGTGTATTGGACTGAAGAGGATCTACTGTTCTTGTCAGGTTCCTAAGCAGAACTGAACTAGATATGGCCGTGTGTGTAGGAAGCACAATTCTTTTGTTCTGAGCAAGCTCACTGTTCGGACACCATAGGAAACACAGTAGAGTAGAAGAGTGCTCTTTTCTCTAAAGCAGAGTGTGTTTCTTGTAAGGCAAGCTAGCGTTTGTTTCCCAGTCCTAAATGGAGTTGAATCACATGCAGTTTCTGGTCCTAAGAGCAAGAGTTGTTTTCTGGTAAGGAAAGTCACTATTGTGCTCCCCTTGCCATACATAGTGCAAATAGCTCTCACGTCTGTTCCCAGCAAGTACAGTGTATCGGACTGAAGAGAAGCTACTGTTCTTGTCAGTTTCCTAAGCAGAGTTGAACTAGATATGGCCCGCGTGTGTAGAAAGCACAGTTCTTTTGTTCTGAGCACGCTCACTGTTTGGACCCATTAGGAAACACAGTAGAGTAGAAGAGTGCTCTTTTCTCAAAAGCAGAATGTGTTTCTTGTAAGGCAAGCTAGCGTTTCTTTCCCAGTCCTAAATGGAGTGGAATCACATGCAGGTTCTAGTTCTATGAGCAGGAGTTGTTTTCTGGTAAGACAAGTCACTATTGTGCTCCAATGCCATACACAGTGCAAATAGCACTCGCGTCTGTTCCCTGCAAGTACAGTGTATTGGACTGAAGAGGAGCTACTGTTCTTGTTGGTTTCCTAAGCAGAGTTGAACTAGATATGGCTGTGTGTGTAGGAAGCACAGTTCTTTTGTTCTGAGCAAGCTCACTGTTCGGACCCGATAGGAAACACAATAGAGTAAAAGAGTGCTCTTTTCTCAAATGCAGAGTGTGTTTCATGTAAGGCGAGCTAGCATTTCTTTCCCAGTCCTAAATGGAGTTGAATCACATGCAGTATCTGGTCCTACGAGCAAGAGTTGTTTTCTGGTAAGAAGAGTCACTATTGCGCTGCCATTGCCATACACAGGACTAATAGCACTGGCGTCTGTTCCCAGCAAGTACAGTGTATTGGACTGTAGAGGATCTACTGTTCTTGTGAGGTTCCTAAGCAGAATTGAACTAGATATGGCCGTGTGTGTAGGAAGCACAGTTCTTTTGTTCTGAGCAAGCTCACTTTTCGGAACACATAGGAAACACAGTAGAGTAGAAGAGTGCTCTTTTCTCAAAAGCAGAGTGTGTTTTTGTAAGGCGAGCTAGCGTTTGTTTCCTAGTCCTAAATGGAGTTGAATCACATGCAGTTTCTGGTCCTATGAACAAGAGTTTTTTTCTGGTAAGGAAAGTCACTATTGCGCTCCCATTGCCCTTTACAAGGCAAATAACACTCGCGTCTTTTCCCAGCAAGTACAGTGTATTGGACTGAAGAGGAGCTACTGTTCTTGTCAGTTTTCTAAGCAGAATTGAACTAGATATGGTCCGTGCGTGTAGGAAGCACAGTTCTTTTGTTCTGAGCAAGCTCACTGTTTGGACCCCATAGGAAACACAGTAGAATAGAAGAATGCTCTTTTCTCTAAAGCAGAGTGTGTTTCTTGTAAAGCGAGCTAGAGTTTGTTTCCAAGTCCTAAATGTAGTGGAATCACATGCAGTTTTTGGTCCTACGAGCAAGAGTTGTTTTCTGGTAAGAAGAGTCACTATTGTGCTCCCATTGCCATACACAGGACAAATAGCACTGGCGTCTGTTCCCAGCAATACAGTGTATTGGACGGAAGAGGATCTACTGTTCTTGTCAGGTTCCTAAGCAGACTTGAACTAGATATGGCCGTGTGTGTAGGGAAGCACAGTTTTTTTTGTTCTGAGCAAGCTCACTTTTCGGAACACATAGGAAACACAGTAGAGTAGAAGAGTGCTCTTTTCTCAAAAGCAGAGTGTGTTTCTTGGTAGTTGAGCTAGCGTTTGTTTCCCTGTCCTAAATGGAGTTGAGTCACATGCAGTTTTTTTTCCTAGGAGCAAGAGTTGTTTTCTGGTAAGACAAGTCACTATTTTGCTCCAATTGCCATACACAGTGCAAATAGCACTCGCGTCTGTTCTGCGCAAGTACAGTGTATTGCACGGAGAGGAGCTACTGTTCTTGTCAGTTTCCTAAGCAGAGTTGAACTAGATATGGCTCGTGTGTGTAGGAAGCACAGTTCTTTTTTTTCTGAGCAAGCTCACTGTTCGGACCCCATAGGAAACACAGTAGAGTAGAAGAGTGCTCATTTCTCAAAAAACAGAGTGTGTTTCACGTAAGGTGAGCTAGCATTTGTTTCCCAGTGCTAAATGAAGTTGAATCACATGCAGTTTCTGGTCCTAAGAGCAAGAGTATTTTCTGCTAAGGAAAGTCATTATTGCGCTACCCTTGTCATACATAGTGCCAATAGCTCTGACGTCTGTTCCCAGCAAGTACACTGTATCGGACTGAAGAGGAGCTACTGTTCTTGTCAGTTTCCTAAGCAGAGTTGAACTAGATATGGCCCGTGTGTAGGAACCACAGTTCTTTTGTTCTGAGCAAGCTCACTGTTCTGGACCTATAGGAAACACAGTAGAGTAGAAGAGTGATCTTTTCTCTAAAGCAGAGTGTGTTTCTTGTAAGGCGAGCTAGCGTTTGTTTCCCAGTCATAAATGGATCTGAATCACATGCAGTTTCTTGTCCTAAGAGCAAGAGATGTTTTATGGTAAGAAGAGTCACTATTGCGCTGCCATTGCCATACACAGTACAAATAGCAATGGCGTCTGTTCCCAGCAAGTACAGTGTATTGGACTGAAGAGGATCTACTGTTCTTGTCAGGTATCTAAGCAGAATTGAACTAGATATGGCCGTGTGTGTAGGAAGCACAGTTCTTATGTTCTGAGCAAGCTCACTGTTCGGACAGCATAGGAAATACAGTAGAGTAGAAGAGTGCTCTTTTCTCAAAAGCAGAGTGTGTTTTTTGTAAGGCGAGCTAGCGTTTGTTTCCCAGTCCTAAATGGAGTTGAATCACATGCAGATTATGGTTCTAAGAGCAAGAGTTGATTTCTGGTAAGGAAAGTCACTATTGCGCTCCCCTTGCCTTACATAGTTCAAATAGCTCTCACGTCTGTTCCGAGCAAGTACAGTGTACCGGACTGAAGAGGAGCTACTGTTCTTGTCAGTTTCCTAAGCAGAGTTGAACTAGATATGGCCCGTGTGTGTAGGAAGCACCATTCTTATGTTCTGAGCAAGCTCACTGTTCTGGAAGTATAGGAAACACAGTAGAGTAGAAGAGTGCTCTTTTCTCAAAAGCAGAGTGTGTTTTTGTAAGGCGAGCTAGCGTTTGTTTCCTAGTCCTAAATGGAGTTGAATCACATGCAGTTGTGGTCTTACGAACAAGAGTTTTTTTCTGGTAAGGAAAGTCACTATTGAGCTCCCATTGCCCTACACAAGGCAAATAGCACTCGCGCCTTTTCCCAGCAAGTACAGTGTATTGGACTGAATAGGAGCTACTGTTCTTGTCAGTTTACTAAGCAGAGTTGAACTAGATATGGTCCGTGTGTGTAGGAAGCATAGTTCTTTTGTTCTGAACAAGCTCACTGTTTGGACCCAATATGAAACACAGTAGAGTAGAAGAGTGCTCTTTTCTCTAAAGGAGAGTGTGTTTCTTGTAAGGCGAGCTAGCATTTGTTTCCCAGTCCTAAATGGAGTGGAATAACATGCAGTTTCTGGTCCTACGAGCAAGATTTGTTTTCTGGTAAGGAAAGTCACTGTTGCGCTCCCATTGCCATACACAGTGCACATAGCCCTCCCGTCTGTTCCCAGCAAGTACAGTGTATTGGACTGAAGAGGAGCTACTGTTCTTCTCAGTTTCCTAAGCAGAGTTGAACTAGATATGGCCCGTGTGTTTAGGAAGTACAGTTCCTTTTTTCTGAGCAAGCTCACTGTTCTGGCCCTATAGGAAACACAGTAGAGTAGAAGAGTGCTCTTTTCTCAAAAGCAGAGTGTGTTTCTTGAAAAGCGAGCTAGAGTTTGTTTCCCAGTCCTAAATGGAGTTGAATCACATGCAGTTTCTGGTCCTACGAGCAAGAGTTGTTTTCTGGTAAGAAGAGTCACTATTGTGCTGCCATTGCCATACACAAGACAAATAGCACTGGCGTCTGTTCCTAGCAAGTACAGTGTATTGGACTGAAGAGGACCTACTGTTTTTGTTAGGTTTATAAGCAGAATTGAACTAGATATGGCCCCTGTGTGCAGGAAGCACAGTTCTTTTGTTCTGAGGAAGCTCACTCATCTGGCCCTATAGGAAACACAGTATAGTAGAAGAATGCTCTTTTGTCAAAAGCAAAGAGTTTTTCTTGCAAGGCGAGCTAGCATTTCTTTCCCAGTCCTAAATGGAGTTGAGACACATACAGTTTTTGGTCCTATGAGCAAGAGTTTTTTTCTGGTAAGAAGAGTCACTATTGCACTCTCATTGCCATACACAGTGCAAATAGCACTTGCATCTGTTCCCAGCAAGTACAGTGTATTGGACTGAAGAGGATCTACTGTTTTTGTTAGGTTTATAAGCAGAATTGAACTAGATATGGCCCCTGTGTGCAGGAAGCACAGTTCTTTTGTTCTGAGGAAGCTCACTCATCTGGCCCTATAGGAAACACAGTATAGTAGAAGAATGCTCTTTTGTCAAAAGCAAAGAGTTTTTCTTGCAAGGCGAGCTAGCATTTCTTTCCCAGTCCTAAATGGAGTTGAGACACATACAGTTTTTGGTCCTATGAGCAAGAGTTTTTTTCTGGTAAGAAGAGTCACTATTGCACTCTCATTGCCATACACAGTGCAAATAGCACTTGCATCTGTTCCCAGCAAGTACAGTGTATTGGACTGAAGAGGATCTACTGTTCTTGTCAGTTTTTTAAGCAGAGTTGAACTAGATATGGCCCGTGTGTGTAGGAAGCACAGTTCTTTTGTTCTGAGCAAGCTCACTGTTCGGACCCCATAGGAAACTCAGTAGAGTAGAAGAGTGCGCTTTTCTCAAAAGCAGAGTGTGTTTCATGTTAGGCGAGCTAGCATTTGTTTCCCAGTCCTAAATGGAGTTGAATCACATGCAGTTTCTGGTCCTACGAGCAAGAGATGTTGTCTGGTAAGAAGAGTCACTATTGCGCTCCCATTGTCATACACAGGGCAAATAGCACTCGCCTCTCTTCCCAGCAAGTACAGTGTATTGGACTGAAGAGGATCTACTATTCTTGTCAGTTTCCTAAGCAGAATTGAACTAGATATGACCGTGTGTGTAGGAAGCACAGTTCTTTTGTTCTGAGCAAGCTCACTGTTTTGGTCCTATAGGAAACACAGTTGAGAAGAAGAGTGCTCTTTTCTCAAAAGCAGAGTGTGTTTCTTGTAAGGCGAGCTCGCGTTTGTTTCCCAGTCCTAAATGGAGTTGCATAACATGCAGTTTTCGGTCCTACGAGCAAGAGTTGTTTTCTGGTAAGAAGAGTCACTATTGCGCTCTAATTGCCATACACAGTGCAAATAGCACTCGCGTCTGTTCCCCGCAAGTACAGTGTATTGGGCTGAATAGGAGCTACTGTTCTTGTCAGTTACCTAAGCAGAGTTGAACTAGATATGGTCCGTGTGTGTAGGAAGCACAGTTCTTTTGTTCTCAGCAAGCTCACTGTTCTGGCCCGATATGAAAAACTGTAGAGTAGAAGAGTGCTCTTTTCTCAAAAGCAGAGTGTGTTTCTTGTAAAACGAGCTATCGTTTGTTTCCCAGTCCTTAATGGAGTTGAATCACATGCAGTTTCTGGTCCTATGAGCAAGAGTTGTTTTCTGGTAAGAAGAGTCACTATTGTGCTCCCATTGTCATACCCAGGGCAAATAGCGCTGGCGTCTGTTCCCAGCATGTACAGTGTATTGGACTGAAGAGGATCTACTGTTCTTGTCAGGTTCCTAAGCAGAGTTGAACTAGAAATGGCCGTGTGTGTAGGAAGCACAGTTCTTTTGTTCAGAGCAAGCTCACTGTTCTGGCCCTATATGAAACACAGTAGAGTAGAAGAGTGCTCTTTTCTCTAAATCAGAGTGTGTTTCTTGTAAGGCGAGCTCGCGTTTGTTTCCCAGTCCTAAATGGAGTTGAGTCACATGCAGTTTTTGGTCCTACGAGCAAGAGTTGTTTTCTGGTAAGAAGAGTCACTATTTCGCTCCAATTGCCATACACAGTGCAAATAGCACTCGCGTCTGTTCCCAGCAAGTACAGTGTATTGGACTGAATAGGAGCTACTGTTCTTGTTAGTTTCCAAAGCATAGTTGAACTAGATATGGTCCGTTTGTGTAGGAAGCACAGTTCTTTTGTTCTCAGCAAGCTCACAGTTCTGGCCCTATAGGAAACACAGTAGAGTAGAACAGTGCTCTTTTCTCAAAAGCAGAGTGTGTTTCTTGTAAGGCGAGCTAGCGTTTGTGTCCCAGTCCTAAATGGAGTTGAATCACATGCAGTTTCTGGTCCTACGAGCAAGAGTTGTTTTATGGTAAGAAGAGTCACTATTGCGCTGCCATTGCCATACACAGGACAAATTCCACTGGCGTCTCTTCCCAGCAAGTACAGTGTATTGGACTGAAGAGGATCTACTGTTCTTGTCAGGTTCCTAAGCAGAATTGAACTAGATATGGCCGTGTGTGTAGGAAGCACAGTTTTTTTGTTCTGAGCAAGCTCACTGTTCGGACCACATAGGAAACACAGTAGAGTTGAATTTTGCTCTTTTCTCAAAAGCAGAGTGTGTTTCTTGTAAGGCGAGCTAGCGTTTGTTTCCCAGTCCTAAATGGAGTGGAATCCCATGCAGTTTCTGGTCCTATGAGCAAGAGTTGTTTTCTGGTAAGGAAAGTAACTATTGAGCTCCCATTGCCATACACAGTGCAAATAGCCCTCCCGCCTGTTCCCAGCAAGTACAGTGTATCGGACTGAAGAGGAGCTACTGTTCTTGTCAGTTTCCTAAGCAGAGTTGAACTAGAGATGGTCGGTGTTTGTAGGAAGCACAGTTCTTTTGTTCTGAGCAAGCTCACTGTTTGGACCCCATAGGAAACTCAGTAGAGTAGAAGAGTGGTCTTTTCTCAAAAGCAGAGTGTGTTTCTTGTAATGCGAGCTAGCGTTTGTTTCCCAGTCCTAAATGGAGTTGAATCACATGCAGTTTCTGGTCCTATGAGCAAGAGTTGTTTTCTGGTAAGAAGAGTCAATATTGCGCTGCCATTTCCCTACACAGGACAAATAGCACTGGCGTCTTTTCCCAGCAGTACAGTGTATTGGACTGAAGAGGATCTACTGTTCTTGTCAGGTTCCTAAGCAGAATTGAACTAGGTGTGACGGTGTGTGTAGGAATCACGTTTTTTTTTTGTTCTGAGCAAGCTCACTGTTCGACCTCATAGGAAACACAGTACAGTAGAAGAGTGCTCTTTTCTCAAAGAAAAGTGTGTTTCTTGTAAGGCGAGCTAGCGTTTGTTTCCTAGCCCTAATTGGAGTTCAATCACAGGCAGTTTCCGGTCCTATGAGCAAGAGTTGTTTTCTGGTAAGGAAAGTTACTATTGTGCTCCCATTGCCATACACAGTGCAAATACCACTCGCGTCTGTTCCCAGCAAGTACAGTGTATTGGACTAAATAGGAGCTACTGTTCTTGTCAGTTTCCTAAGCAGAGTTGAACTAGATATGGTCGCTGTGTGTTTAGGAAGCACAGTTCTTTTGTTCTGAGCAAGCTAACTGTTTGGACCCCATTGGAAACACAGTAGAGAAGAAGAGTGCTCTTTTCTCAAAAGCAGAGTGTGTTTGTTGTAAGGAGAGCTAGCGTTTGTTTCCCAGTCCTAAATGGAGTTGAATCACATGCAGTTTTTGGTCCTATTGTCAAGAGCCGTTTTATGGTAAGAATAGTAAATATTGCGCTGCCATTGCCATACACAGGACAAATAGCACTGGAGTCTGTTCCCAGCAAGTACAGTGTATTGGACTGAAGAGGATCTACTGTTCTTGTCAGGTTCCTAAGCAGAATTGAACTAGATATGGCCGTGTGTCTAGGAAGCACAGTTTATTTGGTTTGAGCAAGTTCACTGTTCGGACCTCTTAGGAAACACAATAGAGTAGAAGAGTGCTTTTTTCTATAAATCAGAGTGTGTTTCTTGTAAGGCGAGCTAGCATTTGTTTCCCAGTCCTAAATGGAGTTGCATCACATGCAGTTTCTGGTCCCAGCAAGAGTTGTTTTCTGCTAAGAAGAGTCACTATTGTGCTCCCATTGTCATACACAGGGCAAATAGCACTCGCGTCTGTTCCCAGCATGCACAGTGTATTGCACTGAAGAGGATCTACTGTTCTTGTCAGGTTCCTAAGCAAAGTTGAACTAGATATGGCCGTGTTTGTAGGAAGCACAGTTCTTTTGTTCTGAGCAAGCTCACTGTTCTGGCTCTATAGGAAACATAGTAGAGTAGAAGAGTGCTCTTTTCTCAAAAGCAGAGTGTGTTTCTTGTAAGGCGAGCTAGCGTTTGTTTCCCAGTCCAATATGGAGTTGAATCACATGCAGTTTCTGGTCCTACAAACAAGAGTTGTTTTCTGGTAAGAAGAGTCACTATTGCGCTGCCATTGACATACACAGGACAAATAGCACTGGCGTCTTTTCGCAGCAAGTACAGTGTATTGGACGGAAGAGGATCTACTGTACTTGTCAGGTTCCTAAGCAGATTTGAACTAGATATGGCCGTGTGTGTAGGAAGCACAGTTTTTTTGTTCTGAGCAAGCTCACTGTTCGGACGCCATAGGAAACACAGTAGAGTAGACGAGTGCTCTTTTCTCTAAAGCAGAGTGTGTTTCTTGTAAGGTGAGCTCGCGTTTGTTTCCCAGTCCTAAATGGAGTTGAGTCTCAGGCAGTTTTTGGTCCTACGAGCAAGAGTTGTTTTCTGGTAAGAAGAGTCACTATTGCCTTCCAAATGCCATACACAGTGCAAATAGCTCTCGCATCTGTTCCCAGCAAGTATAGTGTATTGGACAAAAAGGAGCTACTGTTCTTGTCAGTTTCCTAAGCAGAGCTGAACTAGATATGGTCCGTGTGTGTAGGAAGCACAGTTCTTTTGTTCTGAGCAAGCTCACTGTTTGGACCCCATAGGAAACACAGTAGAGTAGAAGAGTGCTCTTTTCTCAAAAGCAGAGTTTGTTTCTTGTAAGACGAGCCGAGCTAGCGTTTGTTTCCCAGTCCTAAATGGAGTTGAATCACATGCAATTTCTGGTCCTAGGAGCAAGAGTTGTTTTCGGGTAAGAAGAGTCACTATTGTGCTCTGATTGTCATTCACAGGGCAATTAGCACTGGCGTCTATTCCCAGCATGTACAGTGTATTGGACTGAAGAGGTTCTACTGTTCTTGTCAGGTTCCTAAGCAGAGTTGAACTAGATATTGCCATGTGTGTAGGAAGCACAGTTCTTTTGTTCTGAGCAAGCTCACTGTTCTGGCCCTATAGGAAACACAGTAGAGTAGAAGAGTTCTCTTTTCTGAAAAGCAGAGTGTGTTTCTTGTAAGGCAAGCTAGCGTTTGTTTCCCAGTCCTAAATGGAGTTGAGTCACATGCAGTTTTTGGTCCTACGAGCAAGAGTTGTTTTCTGGTAAGAAGAGTCACTGTTGCGCTCCAAATGCCATATACAGTGCAAATAGCACTCGCGTCTGTTCCCAGCAAGTACAGTGTATTTGACTGAATAGGAGCTACTGTTCTTGTCAGTTTCCTAAGCAGACTTGAACTAGATATGGCCGTGTGTGTAGGAAGCACATTTTTTTTGTTCTGAGCAAGCTCACTGTTCGGAACACATAGGAAACACAGTAGAGTAGAAGAGTGCTCTTTTCTCAAAAGCAGAGTGTGTTTTTGGAAGTCGAGCTAGCGTTTGTTTCCCAGTCCTAAATAGAGTTGAGTCACATGCAGTTTTTTGTCCTACGAGCAAGAGTTGTTTTCTGGTAAGACGAGTCACTATTGTGCTCCAATTGCCATTCACAGTGCAAATAGCACTCGCGTCTGTTCCGAGCAAGTACAGTGTATTGGACTGAAGAGAAGCTACTGTTCTTGTCAGTTTCCTAAGCAGAGTTGAACTAGATATGGCCCGTGTGTGTAGGAAGCACAGTTCTTTTGTTCTGAGCAAGCTCACTGTTTGGACCCCATCGGAAATACAGTAGAGTAGAAGAGTGCTCTTTTCTCAAAAGCAGAGTGTGTTTCATGTAAGGCGAGCTAGCATTTGTTTCCCAGTCCTAAATAAAGTTGAATCACATGCAGTTTCTGGTCCTATGAGCAAGAGTTGTTTTCTGGTAAGGAAAGACACTATTGCGCTCCCATTGCCATACACAGAGCAAGTAGCCCTCCCGTCTGTTCCCAGCAAGTACTGTGTATCGGACTGAAGAGGATCTACTGTTCTTGTCAGGTTCCTAAGCAGACTTGAACTAGATATGGCCGTGTTTGTAGGAAGCACAGTTTTTTTGTTCTGAGCAAGCTCACTGTTCGGAACACATAGGAAACAGTAGAGTAGAAGAGTGCTCTTTTCTCAAAAGCAGAGTGTGTTTCTTGGAAGGCGAGCTAGCGTTTGTTTCCCAGTCCTAAATGGAGTTGAGTCACATGCAGTTTTTTGTCCTACAAGCAAGAGTTGTTTTCTGGTAAGACGAGTCACTATTGTGCTCCAATTGCCATACACAGTGCAAATAGCACTCGCGTCTATTCCCAGCAAGTACAGTGTATTGGACTGAATAGGAGCTACTGTTCTTGTCAGTTTCCTAAGCAGAATTGAACTAGATATGGCCGTGTGTAGGAAGCACAGTTTATTTGGTTTGAGCAAGTTCACTGTTCGGACCTCTTAGGAAACACAATAGAGTAGAAGAGTGCTTTTTTCTATAAATCAGAGTGTGTTTCGTGTAAGGCGAGCTAGCATTTGTTTCCCAGTCCTAAATGGAGTTGCATCACATGCAGTTTCTGGTCCTACGAGCAAGAGATGTTTTCTGCTAAGAAGAGTCACTATTGTGCTCCCATTGTCATACACAGGGCAAATAGCACTCGCGTCTGTTCCCAGCATGCACAGTGTATTGCACTGAAGAGGATCTACTGTTCTTGTCAGGTTCCTAAGCAGAGTTGAACTAGATATGGCCGTGTTTGTAGGAAGCACAGTTCTTTTATTCTGAGCAAGCTCACTGTTCTGGCACTATAGGAAACATAGTAGAGTAGAAGAGTGCTCTTTTCTCAAAAGCAGAGTGTGTTTCTTGTAAGGCGAGCTAGCGTTTGTTTCCCAGTCCAATATGGAGTTGAATCACATGCAGTTTCTGGTCCTACAAACAAGAGTTGTTTTCTGGTAAGAAGAGTCACTTTTGCGCTGCCATTGACATACACAGGACAAATAGCACTGGCGTCTTTTCGCAGCAAGTACAGTGTATTGGACGGAAGAGGATCTACTGTACTTGTCAGGTTCCTAAGCAGATTTGAACTAGATATGGCCGTGTGTGTAGGAAGCACAGTTTTTTTGTTCTGAGCAAGCTCACTGTTCGAACGCCATAGGAAACACAGTAGAGTAGAAGAGTGCTCTTTTCTCTAAAGCAGAGTGTGTTTCTTGTAATGCGAGCTCGCGTTTGTTTCCCAGTCCTAAATGGAGTTGAGTCTCAGGCAGTTTTTGGTCCTACGAGCAAGAGTTGTTTTCTGGTAGGAAGAGTCACTATTGCCTTCCAAATGCCATACACAGTGCAAATAGCTCTCGCATCTGTTCCCAGCAAGTATAGTGTATTGGACAAAAAGGAGCTACTGTTCTTGTCAGTTTCCTAAGCAGAGCTGAACTAGATATGGCCCGTGTGTGTAGGAAGCACAGTTCTTTTGTTCTCAGCAAGCTCACTGTTATGGCCCTAAAGGAAACACTTTAGAGTAGAAGAGTGCTCTTTTCTCAAAAGCAGAGTGTGTTTCTTGTAAGGCGAGCTAGTGTTTGTTTCCCAGTCCTAAATGGAGTTGAATCCCATGCAGTTTCTGGTCCTACGAGCAAGAGATCTTTTCTCGTATGAAGAGTCACTATTGTGCTGCAATTATCACACACAGGGCAAATAGCACTGGCGTCGGTTCCCAGCATGTACAGTGTATTGGACTGAAGAGGATCTACTGTTCTTGTCAGGTTCCTAGGCAGAGTTGAACTAGATATGGCCGTGTGTGCAGGAAGCACAGTTCTTTTGTTCTGAGCAAGCTCACTGTTCTGGCCCTATAGGAAACACAGTAGAGTAGAAGAGTGCTCTTTTCTCTAAAGCAGAGTGTGTTTCTTGTAAGGCGAGCTAGCGTTTGTTTTCCAGTCATAAATAGAGTTGAGTCACATGCAGTTTTTGGTCCCACGAGCAAGAGTTGTTTTCTGGTAAGAAGAGTCACTATTGCGCTCCTATTGCCATACACAGTGCAAATAGCACTAGCGTCTGTTCCCAGCAAGTACATTGTATTGGACTGAAGAGGAGCTATTGTTCTTGTCAGTTTCCTAAGCAGAGTTGAACGAGATATGGCCCGTGTGTAGGAAGCTCAGTTCTTTTGTTTTGAGCAAGCTCACTGTTTTGACCACATCGGAAACACAGTAGAGTAGAAGAGTGCTCTTTTCTCAAAAGCAGAGTGTGTTTCTTGTAAGGCGAGCTAGCATTTGTTTCCCAGTCCTAAATGGAGTTTAATCACATGCAGTTTCTGGTCCTACGAGCAAGAGTTGTTTTCTGGTAAGGAAAGTCACTATTGCGCTCCCATTGCCATACACAGTGCAAATAGTACACCTGTCTGTTCCCAGCAATTACAGTGTATCGGACTGAAAAGGAGCTACTGTTCTTGTCAGTTTCCTAAGCAGAGTTGAACTAGATGTGGTCCGTGTGTAGGAAGCACAGTTTTCTGTTCTGAGCAAGCTCACTGTTTGGACCCCATAGGAAACACAGTAGAGTAGAAGAGTGCTCTTTTCTCAAAAGCAGAGTGTGTTTCTTGTAAGGTGAGCTAGCGTTTGTTTCCCAGTCTAAATGAAGTTGAATTACATGCAGTTTCTGCTCCTATGAGCAAGAGTTTTTTCTGGTAAGAAGAGTCACTCTTGCGCTCCCTTTGACATACACAGTGCAAATAGCACTGGCGTCTGTTCCCAGCAAGTACAGTGTATTGGACTGAAGAGAAGCTACTGTTCTTGTCAGTTTCCTAAGCAGAGTTGAACTAGATATGGCCCGTGTGTGTAAGAAGCACAGTTTTCTGTTCTGAGCAAGCTCACTGTTTGGACCCCATAGGAAACACAGTAGAGTAGAAGAGTGCTCTTTTCTCAAAAGCAGAGTGTGTTTCTTGTAAGGCGAGCTAGCGTTTGTTTTCTAGTCCTAAATGGAGTTGAATCACATGCAGTTTCTGGTCCTACAAGCAAGAGTTGTTTTCTGGTAAGAGGAGTCACTATTGTGCTGCCATTGCCATACACAAGACAAATAGCACTGTCGTCTGTTCCCAGCAAGTACAGTGTATTGGACTGAAGAGGATCTACTGTTCTTGTTAGGTTTATAAGCAGAATTGAACTAGATATGGCCCCTGTGTGCAGGAAGCACAGTTCTTTTGTTCTGAGGAAGCTCACTCATCTGGCCCTATAGGAAACACAGTATAGTAGAAGAATGCTCTTTTGTCAAAAGCAAAGAGTTTTTCTTGCAAGGCGAGCTAGCGTTTCTTTCCCAGTCCTAAATGGAGTTGAGACACATACAGTTTTTGGTCCTATGAGCAAGAGTTTTTTTCTGGTAAGAAGAGTCACTATTGCACTCTCATTGCCATACACAGTGCAAATAGCACTTGCATCTGTTCCCAGCAAGTACAGTGTATTGGACTGAAGAGGATCTACTGTTCTTGTCAGTTTTTTAAGCAGAGTTGAACTAGATATGGCCCGTGTGTGTAGGAAGCACAGTTCTTTTGTTCTGAGCAAGCTCACTGTTCGGACCCCATAGGAAACTCAGTAGAGTAGAAGAGTGCGCTTTTCTCAAAAGCAGAGTGTGTTTCATGTTAGGCGAGCTAGCATTTGTTTCCCAGTCCTAAATGGAGTTGAATCACATGCAGTTTCTGGTCCTACGAGCAAGAGATGTTGTCTGGTAAGAAGAGTCACTATTGCGCTCCCATTGTCATACACAGGGCAAATAGCACTCGCGTCTCTTCCCAGCAAGTACAGTGTATTGGACTGAAGAGGATCTACTATTCTTGTCAGTTTCCTAAGCAGAATTGAACTAGATATGACCGTGTGTGTAGGAAGCACAGTTCTTTTGTTCTGAGCAAGCTCACTGTTTTGGTCCTATAGGAAACACAGTTGAGAAGAAGAGTGCTCTTTTCTCAAAAGCAGAGTGTGTTTCTTGTAAGGCGAGCTGGCGTTTGTTTCCCAGTCCTAAATGGAGTTGCATAACATGCAGTTTTCGGTCCTACGAGCAAGAGTTGTTTTCTGGTAAGAAGAGTCACTATTGCGCTCTAATTGCCATACACAGTGCAAATAGCACTCGCGTCTGTTCCCCGCAAGTACAGTGTATTGGGCTGAATAGGAGCTACTGTTCTTGTCAGTTTCCTAAGCAGAGTTGAACTAGATATGGTCCGTGTGTGTAGGAAGCACAGTTCTTTTGTTCTCAGCAAGCTCACTGTTCTGGCCCGATATGAAAAACTGTAGAGTAGAAGAGTGCTCTTTTCTCAAAAGCAGAGTGTGTTTCTTGTAAGGCGAGCTAGCATTTGTTTCCCAGTCCTAAATGGAGTTGCATCACATGCAGTTTCTGGTCCTATGAGCAAGAGTTGTTTTCTGGTAAGAAGAGTCACTATTGTGCTCCCATTGTCATACCCAGGGCAAATAGCGCTGGCGTCTGTTCCCAGCATGTACAGTGTATTGGACTGAAGAGGATCTACTGTTCTTGTCAGGTTCCTAAGCAGAGTTGAACTAGAAATGGCCGTGTGTGTAGGAAGCACAGTTCTTTTGTTCAGAGCAAGCTCACTGTTCTGTTCCTGTATGAAACACAGTAGAGTAGAAGAGTGCTCTTTTCTGTAAAGCAGAGTGTGTTTCTTGTAAGGCGAGCTCGCGTTTGTTTCCCAGTCCTAAATGGAGTTGAGTCACATGCAGTTTTTGGTCCTACGAGCAAGAGTTGTTTTCTGGTAAGAAGAGTAACTATTTCGCTCCAATTGCCATACACAGTGCAAATAGCACTCGCGTCTGTTCCCAGCAAGTACAGTGTATTGGACTGAATAGGAGCTACTGTTCTTGTTAGTTTCCAAAGCATAGTTGAACTAGATATGGTCCGTTTGTGTAGGAAGCACAGTTCTTTTGTTCTCAGCAAGCTCACAGTTCTGGCCCTATAGGAAACACAGTAGAGTAGAACAGTGCTCTTTTCTCAAAAGCAGAGTGTGTTTCTTCTAAGGCGAGCTAGCGTTTGTGTCCCAGTCCTAAATGGAGTTGAATCACATGCAGTTTCTGGTCCTATGAGCAAGAGTTGTTTTATGGTAAGAAGAGTCACTATTGCGCTGCCATTGCCATATACAGGACAAATTCCACTGGCGTCTGTTCCCAGCAAGTACATTGTATTGGACTGAAGAGGATCTACTGTTCTTGTCAGGTTCCTAAGCAGAATTGAACTAGATATGGCCGTGTGTGTAGGAAGCACAGTTTTTTTGTTCTGAGCAAGCTCACTGTTCGGACCACATAGGAAACACAGTAGAGTTGAATTTTGCTCTTTTCTCAAAAGCAGAGTGTGTTTCTTGTAAGGCGAGCTAGCGTTTGTTTCCCAGTCCTAAATGGAGTGGAATCCCATGCAGTTTCTGGTCCTACGAGCAAGAGTTGTTTTCTGGTAAGGAAAGTAACTATTGAGCTCCCATTGCCATACGCAGTGCAAATAGCCCTCCAGCCTGTTCCCAGCAAGTACAGTGTATCGGATTGAAGAGGAGCTACTGTTCTTGTCAGTTTCCTAAGCAGAGTTGAACTAGAGATTGTCGGTGTTTGTAGGAAGCACAGTTCTTTTGTTCTGAGCAAGCTCACTGTTTGGACCCCATAGGAAACTCAGTAGAGTAGAAGAGTGCTCTTTTCTCAAAAGCAGAGTGTGTTTCTTGTAATGCGAGCTAGCGTTTGTTTCCCAGTCCTAAATGGAGTTGAATCACATGCAGTTTCTGGTCCTATGAGCAAGAGTTGTTTTCTGGTAAGAAGAGTCAATATTGCGCTGCCATTGCCCTACACAGGACAAATAGCACTGGCGTCTTTTCCCAGCAGTACAGTGTATTGGACTGAAGAGGATCTGCTGTTCTTGTCAGGTTCCTAAGCAGAATTGAACTAGGTGTGACGGTGTGTGTAGGAATCACGTTTTTTTTTGTTCTGAGCAAGCTCACTGTTCGACCTCATAGGAAACACAGTACAGTAGAAGAGTGCTCTTTTCTCAAAAGAAAAGTGTGTTTCTTGTAAGGCGAGCTAGCGTTTGTTTCCCAGCCCGAATTGGAGTTCAATCACAGGCAGTTTCCGGTCCTATGAGCAAGAGTTGTTTTCTGGTAAGGAAAGTTACTATTGTGCTCCCATTGCCATACACAGTGCAAATACCACTCGCGTCTGTTCCCAGCAAGTACAGTGTATTGGACTAAATAGGAGCTACTGTTCTTGTCAGTTTCCTAAGCAGAGTTGAACTAGATATGGTTGGTGTGTGTAGGAAGCACAGTTCTTTTGTTCTGAGCAAGCTAAGTGTTTGGACCCCATAGGAAACACAGTAGAGTAGAAGAGTGCTCTTTTCTCAAAAGCAGAGTGTGTTTGTTGTAAGGAGAGCTAGCGTTTGTTTCCCAGTCCTAAATGGAGTTGAATCCCATGCAGTTTTTGGTCCTATTGTCAAGAGTCGTTTTATGGTAAGAATAGTAAATATTGCGCTGCCATTGCCATACACAGGACAAATAGCACTGGAGTCTGTTCCCAGCAAGTACAGTGTATTGGACTGAAGAGGATCTACTGTTCTTGTCAGGTTCCTAAGCAGAATTGAACTAGATATGGCCGTGTGTGTAGGAAGCACAGTTTATTTGGTTTGAGCAAGTACACTGTTCGGACCTCTTAGGAAACACAATACAGTAGAAGAGTGCTTTTTTCAATAAATCAGAGTGTGTTTCTTGTAAGGCGAGCTAGCATTTGTTTCCCAGTCCTAAATGGAGTTGCATCACATGCAGTTTCTGGTCCTACGAGCAAGAGTTGTTTTCTGCTAAGAAGAGTCACTATTGTGCTCCCATTGTCATACACAGGGCAAATAGCACTCGCGTCTGTTCCCAGCATGCACAGTGTATTGCACTGAAGAGGATCTACTGTTCTTGTCAGGTTCCTAAGCAGAGTTGAACTAGATATGGCCGTGTTTGTAGGAAGCACAGTTCTTTTGTTCTGAGCAAGCTCACTGTTCTGGCCCTATAGGAAACATAGTAGAGTAGAAGAGTGCTCTTTTCTCAAAAGCAGAGTGTGATTCTTGTAAGGCGAGCTAGCGTTTGTTTCCCAGTCCAATATGGAGTTGAATCACATGCAGTTTCTGGTCCTACAAACAAGAGTTGTTTTCTGGTAAGAAGAGTCACTATTGCGCTGCCATTGACATACACAGGACAAATAGCACTGGCGTCTTTTCGCAGCAAGTACAGTGTATTGGACGGAAGAGGATCTACTGTACTTGTCAGGTTCCTAAGCAGATTTGAACTAGATATGGCCGTGTGTGTAGGAAGCACAGTTTTTTTGTTCTGAGCAAGCTCACTGTTCGGACGCCATAGGAAACATAGTAGAGTAGAAGAGTGCTCTTTTCTCTAAAGCAGAGTGTGTTTCTTGTAAGGCGAGCTAGCGTTTGTTTCCCAGTCCTAAATGGAGTTGAATCACATGCAGTTTCTGGTCCTACGAGCAAGAGTTGTTTTATGGTAAGAAGAGTCACTATTGCGCTGCCATTGCCATACACAGCACAAATTCCACTGGCGTCTGTTCCCAGCAAGTACAGTGTATTGGACTGAAGAGGATCTACTGTTCTTGTCAGGTTCCTAAGCAGAAATGAACTAGGTGTGACGGTGTGTGTAGGAATCACGTTTTTTTTTTGTACTGAGCAAGCTCACTGTTCGACCTCATAGGAAACACAGTACAGTAGAAGAGTGCTCTTTTCTCAAAAGAAAAGTGTGTTTCTTGTTAGGCGAGCTAGTGTTTGTTTCCTAGCCCGAATTGGAGTTCAATCACAGGCAGTTTCCGGTCCTATGAGCAAGAGTTGTTTTCTGGTAAGGAAAGTTACTATTGTGCTCCCATTGCCATACACAGTGCAAATACCACTCGCGTCTGTTCCCAGCAAGTACAGTGTATTGGACTAAATAGGAGCTACTGTTCTTGTCAGTTTCCTATGCAGAGTTGAACTAGAGATGGTCGGTGTGTGTAGGAAGCACAGTTCTTTTGTTCTGAGCAAGCTAACTGTTTGGACCCCATAGGAAACTCAGTAGAGTAGAAGAGTGCTCTTTTCTCAAAAGCAGAGTGTGTTTGTTGTAAGGAGAGCTAGCGTTTGTTTCCCAGTCCTAAATGGAGTTGAATCCCATGCAGTTTTTGGTCCTATTGTCAAGAGTCGTTTTATGGTAAGAATAGTAAATATTGCGCTGCCATTGCCATACACAGGACAAATAGCACTGGAGTCTGTTCCCAGCAAGTACAGTGTATTGGACTGAAGAGGATCTACTGTTCTTGTCAGGTTCCTAAGCAGAATTGAACTAGATATGGCCGTGTGTGTAGTAAGCACAGTTTATTTGGTTTGAGCAAGTTCACTGTTCGGACCTCTTAGGAAACACAATAGAGTAGAAGAGTGCTTTTTTCTATAAATCAGAGTGTGTTTCTTGTAAGGCGAGCTAGCATTTGTTTCCCAGTCCTAAATGGTGTTGCATCACATGCAGTTTCTGGTCCTACGAGCAAGAGTTGTTTTCTGCTAAGAAGAGTCACTATTGTGCTCCCATTGTCATACACAGGGCAAATAGCACTCGCGTCTGTTCCCAGCATGCACAGTGTATTGCACTGAAGAGGATCTACTGTTCTTGTCAGGTTCCTAAGCAGAGTTGAACTAGATATGGCCGTGTTTGTAGGAAGCACAGTTCTTTTGTTCTGAGCAAGCTCACTGTTCTGGCACTATAGGAAACATAGTAGAGTAGAAGAGTGCTCTTTTCTCAAAAGCAGAGTGTGTTTCTTGTAAGGCGAGCTAGCGTTTGTTTCCCAGTCCAATATGGAGTTGAATCACATGCAGTTTCTGGTCCTACAAACAAGAGTTGTTTTCTGGTAAGAAGAGTCACTTTTGCGCTGCCATTGACATACACAGGACAAATAGCACTGGCGTCTTTTCGCAGCAAGTACAGTGTATTGGACGGAAGAGGATCTACTGTACTTGTCAGGTTCCTAAGCAGATTTGAACTAGATATGGCCGTGTGTGTAGGAAGCACAGTTTTTTTGTTCTGAGCAAGCTCACTGTTCGGACGCCATAGGAAACACAGTAGAGTAGAAGAGTGCTCTTTTCTCTAAAGCAGAGTGTGTTTCTTGTAAGGCGAGCTCGCGTTTGTTTCCCAGTCCTAAATGGAGTTGAGTCTCAGGCAGTTTTTGGTCCTACGAGCAAGAGTTGTTTTCTGGTAAGAAGAGTCACTATTGCCTTCCAAATGCCATACACAGTGCAAATAGCTCTCGCATCTGTTCCCAGCAAGTATAGTGTATTGGACAAAAAGGAGCTACTGTTCTTGTCAGTTTCCTAAGCAGAGCTGAACTAGATATGGCCCGTGTGTGTAGGAAGCACAGTTCTTTTGTTCTCAGCAAGCTCACTCTTATGGCCCTAAAGGAAACAGTTTAGAGTAGAAGAGTGCTCTTTTCTCAAAAGCAGAGTGTGTTTTTGTAAGGCGAGCTAGTGTTTGTTTCCCAGTCCTAAATGGAGTTGAATCCCAAGCAGTTTCTGGTCCTACGAGCAAGAGAATTTTTCTCGTAAGAAGAGTCACTATTGTGCTGCAATTATCACACACAGGGCAAATAGCACTGGCGTCGGTTCCCAGCATGTACAGTGTATTGGACTGAAGAGGATCTACTGTTCTTGTCAGGTTCCTAGGCAGAGTTGAACGAGATATGGCCCGTGTGTAGGAAGCTCAGTTCTTTTGTTTTGAGCAAGCTCACTGTTTTGACCACATCGGAAACACAGTAGAGTAGAAGAGTGCTCTTTTCTCAAAAGCAGAGTGTGTTTCTTGTAAGGCGAGCTAGCATTTGTTTCCCAGTCCTAAATGGAGTTTAATCACATGCAGTTTCTGGTCCTACGAGCAAGAGTTGTTTTCTGGTAAGGAAAGTCACTATTGCGCTCCCATTGCCATACACAGTGCAAATAGTACACCCGTCTGTTCCCAGCAATTACAGTGTATCGGACTGAAAAGGAGCTACTGTTCTTGTCAGTTTCCTAAGCAGAGTTGAACTAGATGTGGTCCGTGTGTAGGAAGCACAGTTTTCTGTTCTGAGCAAGCTCACTGTTTGGACCCCATAGGAAACACAGTAGAGTAGAAGAGTGCTCTTTTCTCAAAAGCAGAGTGTGTTTCTTGTAAGGTGAGCTAGCGTTTGTTTCCCAGTCCTAAATGAAGTTGAATTACATGCAGTTTCTGGTCCTATGAGCAAGAGTTTTTTCTGGTAAGAAGAGTCACTCTTGCGCTCCCTTTGACATACACAATGCAAATAGCACTGGCGTCTGTTCCCAGCAAGTACAGTGTATTGGACTGAAGAGAAGCTACTGTTCTTGTCAGTTTCCTAAGCAGAGTTGAACTAGATATGGCCCGTGTGTGTAGGAAGCACAGTTTTCTGTTCTGAGCAAGCTCACTGTTTGGACCCCATAGGAAACACAGTAGAGTAGAAGAGTGCTCTTTTCTCAAAAGCAGAGTGTGTTTCTTGTAAGGCGAGCTAGCGTTTGTTTTCTAGTCCTAAATGGAGTTGAATCACATGCAGTTTCTGGTCCTACAAGCAAGAGTTGTTTTCTGGTAAGAGGAGTCACTATTGTGCTGCCATTGCCATACACAAGACAAATAGCACTGTCATCTGTTCCCAGCAAGTACAGTGTATTGGACTGAAGAGGATCTACTGTTCTTGTTAGGTTTATAAGCAGAATTGAACTAGATATGGCCCCTGTGTGCAGGAAGCACAGTTCTTTTGTTCTGAGGAAGCTCACTCATCTGGCCCTATAGGAAACACAGTATAGTAGAAGAATGCTCTTTTGTCAAAAGCAAAGAGTTTTTCTTGCAAGGCGAGCTAGCGTTTCTTTCCCAGTCCTAAATGGAGTTGAGACACATACAGTTTTTGGTCCTATGAGCAAGAGTTTTTTTCTGGTAAGAAGAGTCACTATTGCGCTCCAAATGCCATACACAGTGCAAATAGCACTTGCATCTGTTCCCAGCAAGTACAGTGTATTGGACTGAAGAGGATCTACTGTTCTTGTCAGTTTTTTAAGCAGAGTTGAACTAGATATGGCCCGTGTGTGTAGGAAGCACAGTTCTTTTGTTCTGAGCAAGCTCACTGTTCGGACCCCATAGGAAACTCAGTAGAGTAGAAGAGTGCGCTTTTCTCAAAAGCAGAGTGTGTTTCATGTTAGGCGAGCTAGCATTTGTTTCCCAGTCCTAAATGGAGTTGAATCACATGCAGTTTCTGGTCCTACGAGCAAGAGTTGTTGTCTGGTAAGAAGAGTCACTATTGCGCTCCCATTGTCATACACAGGGCAAATAGCACTCGCGTCTCTTCCCAGCAAGTACAGTGTATTGGACTGAAGAGGATCTACTATTCTTGTCAGTTTCCTAAGCAGAATTGAACTAGATATGACCGTGTGTGTAGGAAGCACAGTTCTTTTGTTCTGAGCAAGCTCACTGTTTTGGTTCTATAGGAAACACAGTTGAGAAGAAGAGTGCTCTTTTCTCAAAAGCAGAGTGTGTTTCTTGTAAGGCGAGCTCGCGTTTGTTTCCCAGTCCTAAATGGAGTTGCATAACATGCAGTTTTCGGTCCTACGAGCAAGAGTTGTTTTCTGGTAAGAAGAGTCACTATTGCGCTCTAATTGCCATACACAGTGCAAATAGCACTCGCGTCTGTTCCCCGCAAGTACAGTGTATTGGGCTGAATAGGAGCTACTGTTCTTGTCACTTTCCTAAGCAGAGTTGAACTAGATATGGTCCGTGTGTGTAGGAAGCACAGTTCTTTTGTTCTCAGCAAGCTCACTGTTCTGGCCCGATATGAAAAACTGTAGAGTAGAAGAGTGCTCTTTTCTCAAAAGCAGAGTGTATTTCTTGTAAAATGAGCTATCGTTTGTTTCCCAGTCCTAAATGGAGTTGAATCACATGCAGTTTCTGGTCCTATGAGCAAGAGTTGTTTTCTGGTAAGAAGAGTCACTATTGTGCTCCCATTGTCATACCCAGGGCAAATAGCGCTGGCGTCTGTTCCCAGCATGTACAGTGTATTGGACTGAAGAGGATCTACTGTTCTTGTCAGGTTCCTAAGCAGAGTTGAACTAGAAATGGCCGTGTGTGTAGGAAGCACAGTTCTTTTGTTCAGAGCAAGCTCACTGTTCTGGCCCTATATGAAACACAGTAGAGTAGAAGAGTGCTCTTTTCTCTAAATCAGAGTGTGTTTCTTGTAGGGTGAGCTCGCGTTTGTTTCCCAGTCCTAAATGGAGTTGAGTCACATGCAGTTTCTGGTCCTACGAGCAAGAGTTGTTTTCTGATAAGGAAGTCACTATTGTGCTCCCATTGCCATACACAGTGCAAATAGCACTCGCGTCTGTTCCCAGCAAGTACAGTGTATCGGACTGAAGAGGAGCTACTGTTCTTGTCAGTTTCCTAAGCAGAGTTGAACAAGATATGGCCCGTGTGTGTAGGAAGCACAGTTCTTTTGTTCTGAGCAAGCTCACTGTTTGGACCCCATAGGAAACACAGTAGAGTAGAAGTGTGCTCTTTTCTCTAAAGCGGAGTGTTTTTCTTGTAAGGTGAGCTCGCCTTTGTTTCCCAGTCCTAAATGGAGTTGAGTCACATGCAGTTTTTGGTCCTACAAGCAAGAGTTGTTTTCTGGTAAGAAGAGTCACTATTGCGCTCCAAATGCCATACACAGTGCAAATAGTACTCACGTCTGCTCCCTTCAAGTACAGTGTATTGGACTGATTAGGAGCTACTGTTTTTGTCAGTTTTCTCACCAGAGTTGAACTAGATATGGTCCGTGTGTGGGAAGCACAGTTCTTTTGTTCTGAGCAAGCTCACTGTTGGACCCCATAGGAAACACAGTAGAGTAGAAGAGTGCTCTTTTCTCAAAAGCAGAGTGTTTTTCTTGTAAGGCGAGCTAGCGTTTGTTTCCCAGTCCTAAATGGAGTTGAATCACATGCAGTTCCTGATACTGCGAGCAAAACTTGTTTTCTGGTAAGAAGAATCACTATTGTGCTCCCATTGTCATACACAGGGCAAATAGCACTGGCGTCTGTTCTCAGCATGTACAGTGTATTGGACTGAAGAGGATCTACTGTTCTTGTCAGTTTCCTCAGCACAGTTGAACTAGATATGTTCCATGTGTGTAGGAAGCACAGTTCTTTTGTTCTGAGCAAGCTCACTGTTTGGACCCCATTGGAAACACAGTAGAGTAGAAGAGTGCTCTTTTCTCAAAAGCAGAGTTTGTTTCTTGGAAGACGAGCCGAGCGAGCGTTTGTTTCCGATTCCTAAATGGAGTTGAATCACATGCAGTTTCTGGTCCTAGGAGCAAGAGTTGTTTTCTGGTAAGAAGAATCACTATTGTGCTCTCATTGTCATTCACAGGGCAAATAGCACTGGCGTCTATTCCCAGCATGTACAGTGTATTGGACTGAAGAGGTTCTACTGTTCTTGTCAGGTTCCTAAGCAGAGTTGAACTAGATATGGCCGTGTGTGTAGGAAGCACAGTTCTTTTGTTCTGAGCAAGCTCACTGTTCTGGCCCTACAGGAAACACAGTAGAGTAGAAGAATGCTCTTTTCTCTAAAGCAGAGTGTGTTTCTTGTAAGGCGAGCTCGCGTTTGTTTCCCAGTCCTAAATGGAGTTGAATCACATGCAGTATCTGGTCTTACGAGCAAGAGTTGTTTTCTGGTAAGGAAGTCACTATTGTGCTCCCATTGGAAAACACAGTGCAAATAGCACTCGTGTCTGTTCCCAGCAAGTACAGTGTATCGGACTGAAGAGGATCTACTGTTCTTGTCAGTTTCCTAAGCAGAGTTGAACTAGATATGGTCTGTGTGTAGGAAGCACAGTTTTTTGTTCTGAGCAAGCTCACTGTTCTGGCCCTATAGGAAACACAGTAGAGTAGAAGAGTGCTCTTTTCTCTAAAGCAGAGTGTGTTTCTTGTAATTCGAGCTAGAGTTTGTTTCCCAGTCCTAAATGGAGTTGAATCACATGCAGTTTCTGGTCCTACGAGCAAGAGTTGTTTTATGGTAAGAATAGTCACTATTGCGCTGCCATTGCCATACACAGGACAAATAGCACTGGCGTATGTTCCCAGCAAGTACAGTGTATTGGACTGAAGAGGATCTACTGTTCTTGTCAGGTTCCTAATCAGAATTGAACTAGATATGGCCGTGTGTGTAGGAAGCACAGTTCTTTTGTTCTGAGCAAGCTCACTGTTCTGGCCCTACAGCAAACACAGTAGAGTAGAAGAGTGCTCTTTTCTCAAAAGCAGAGTGTGTTTCTTGTAAGGCGAGCTCGCGTTTGTTTCCCAGTCCTAAATGGAGTTGAGTCACATGCAGTTTTTTGTCCTACGAGCAAGAGTTGTTTTTTGGTAAGACGAGTCACTATTGTGCTCCAATTGCCGTACACAGTGCAAATAGCACTCGCGTCTGTTCCGAGCAAGTACAGTGTATTGGACTGAAGAGGATCTACTGTTATTGTCAGGTTCCTAAGCAGAGTTGAACTAGATATGGTCCGTGTGTGTAGGAAGCACAGTTGTTTTGTTCTGAGCAAGCTCACTGTTTAGACCCCATAGGAAACACAGTAGAGTAGAAGAGTGCTCTTTTCTCAAAAGCAGAGTGTGTTTCTTGTAAGGCGAACTAGCATTTGTTTCCCAGTCCTAAATGGAGTTGAATCCCATGCAGTTTCTCGTCCTACGAGCAAGAGTTTTCTTCTGGTAAGAAGAGCCACTATTGCGCTGCCGTTGCCATACACAGGACAAATAGCACTGTTGTCTGTTCCCAGCAGTACAGTGTATTGTACTGAAGAGGATCTACTGTTCTTCTCAGGTTCCTAAGCAGAATTGACCTAGGTATGGTAGTGTGTGTAGGAAGCACGTTTTTTTTGTTCTGAGCAAGCTCACTGTTCGGACCTCATAGGAAACACAGTAGAGTAGAAGAGTGCTCTTTTCTCAAAAGCAGAGTGTGTTTCTTTTAAGGCGAGCTAGCGTTTGTTTCCTAGTCCTAAATGGAGTTCAATCACAGGCAGTTTCCGGTCCAATGAGCAAGAGTTGTTTTCTGGTAAGGAAAGTCACTATTGTGCTCATATTGCCATTAACATTGCAAATAGCACTCGCGTCTGTTCCCAGCAAGTACAGTGTATTGGACTTAATAGGAGCTACTGTTCTTGTCAGTTTCCTAAGCAGAGTTGATTTGATATGGCCGTGTGTGTAGGAAGCACAGTTCTTTTGTTCTGAGCAAGCTCACTGTTTGGACCCCATTGGAAACACAGTAGAGTAGAAGAGTGCTCTTTTCTCAAAAGCAGAGTGTTTTTCTTACAAGGCGAGCAGAGCTAGCGTTTGTTTCCCAGTCCTAAATGGAGTTGAATCACATGCAGTTTCTTGTACTATGAGCAAGAGTTGTTTTTTGGTAAGAAGAGTCACTATTGTTCTCCCATTGTCATACACAGGGCAAATAGCACTTGCGTCTGTTCCCAGCAAGTACAGTGTATTGGACTGAATAGGAGCTACTGTTCTTGTCAGTTTCCTAAGCAGAGTTGAACTAGTTATGGCCGTGTGTAGAGGAAGCACAGTTTTTTTGTTCTGAGCAAGCTCACTGTTCGGAAACCATAGGAAACACAGTAGAGTATAGAGTGCTCTTTTCTCAAAAGCAGAGTGTGTTTCTTGGAAGGCGACCTAGCGATGGTTCCCAGTCATAAATGGAGTTGAGTCACATGCAGTTTTTTGTCCTACGAGCAAGAGTTGTTTTCTGGTAAGACGAGTCACTATTGTGCTCCAATAGCCATACACAGTGCAAATAGCACTCGCGTCTGTTCCCCGCAAGTACAGTGTATTGGACTGAAGAGGAGCTACTGTTCTTGTCAGTTTCCTAAGCAGAGTTGAACTAGATAGGGCCCGTGTGTGTAGGAAGCACAGTTCTTTTGTTCTGAGCAATCTCACTGTTCTGAACCCATAGGAAACACAGTAGAGTAGAAGAGTGCTCTTTTCTCAAAAGCAGAGTGTGTTTCATGTAAGGCGAGCAAGCATTGGTTTCCCAGTCCTAAATTGAGTTGAATCACATGCAGTTTCTGGTCCTACGAGCAAGAGTTGTTTTCTGGTAAGGAAAGTCACTATTGTGCTCCCATTGCCATATACAGTGCAAATAGCACTCGTGTCTGTTCCCAGGAAGTACAGCATATCGGACTGAAGAGGAGCTACTGTTCTTGTCAGTTTCCTAAGCAGAGTTGAACTAGATATGGTCGGTGTTTGAAGGAAGCACAGTTCTTTTGTTCTGAGCAAGCTCACTGTTTGGACCCCTAGGAAACTCAGTAGAGTACAAGAGTGCTCTTTTCTCAAAAGCAAAGTGTGTTTCTTGTAAGGCGAGCTAGCGTTTGTTTTGCAGTCCTAAATGGAGTTGAATCACATGCAGTTTCTGGTCCTATGAGCAAGAGTTGTTTTCTGGTAAGGAAAGTCACTATTGCGCTCCCATTGCAATACACAGTGCAAATAGCACATGCGTCTGTTCCCAGCAAGTACAGTGTATCAGACTGAAGAGGAGCTACTGTTCTTGTCAGTTTCCTAAGCAGAGTTGAACTAGATATGGCCCGTGTGTGTAGGAAGCACAGTTCTTATGTTCTGAGCAAGCTCACTGTTCTGGCCCTACAGGAAACACAGTAGAGTAGAAGAGTGCACTTTTATTAAAAGCAGAGTGTGTTTCTTGTAAGGCGAGCTCGCGTTTGTTTCCCAGTCCTAAATGGAGTTGTGTCACATGCAGTTTTTGGTCCTACTAGCAAGAGTTGTTTTCTGGTAAGAAGAGTCACTGTTGCGCTCCAAATGCAAAATACAGTGCAAATAGCACTCGCGTCTGTTCCCAGCAAGTACAGTGTATCGGACTGAATAGGAGTTACTGTTCTTGTTAGGTTCCTAAGCAGACTTGAATTAGATATGGCCCTGTTAGTAGGAAGCACAGTTTTTTTGTTCTGAGCAAGCTCACTGTTCGGAAGACTTAGGAAACAGTAGAATAGAAGAGTGCTCTTTTCTCAAAAGCAGAGTGTGTTTCTTGGAAGGCGAGCTAGCGTTTGTTTCCCAGTCCTAAATGGAGTTGAGTCACATGCAGTTTTTTGTCCTACGAGCAAGAGTTGTTTTCTGGTAAGACGAGTCACTATTGTGCTCCAATTGCCATACACAGTGCAAATAGCACTCGCGTCTGTTCCCAGCAAGTACAGTGTATTGGACTGAATAGGAGCTACTGTTCTTGTCAGTTTCCTAAGCAGAGTTGAACTAGATATGGTCCATGTGTGTAGGAAGCACCATTCTTTTGTTCTGACCAAGCTCACTGTTCTGGCCCTATAGGAAACACAGTAGAGTAGAAGAGTGCTCTTTTCTCAAAAGCAGAGTGTTTTTTCTTGTAAGGTGAGCTGGCGTTTGTTTCCCAGTCCTAAATGGAGTTGAGACACATTTAGTTTTTGGTCCTACGAGCAAGAGTTGTTTTCTGGTAAGAAGAGTCACTATTGCGCTCCAAATGCCATACACAGTGCAAATAGTACTCGCGTCTGTTCCCTTCAAGTACAGTGTATTGGACAGATTAGGAGCTACTGTTCTTGTCAGTTTCCTCAGCAGATTTGAACTAGATATGGTCCGTGTGTGGGAAGCACAGTTCTTTTGTTCTGAGCAAGCTCACTCTTTGGACCCCTTTGGAAACACAGTAGAGTAGAAGAGTGCTCTTTTCTCAAAAGCAGAGTGTGTTTCATGTAAGGCGAGCTAGCATTTGTTTCCCAGTCCTAAATGGAGTTGAATCACATGCAGTTTCTGGTCCTACGAGCAAGAGTTGTTTTCTGGTAAGGAAAGTCACTATTGTGCTCCCATTGCCTTACACAGTGCAAATAGCACTCCCGTCTGTTCCCAGCAATTACAGTGTATTGGACTGAATAGGAGCTACTGTTCTTGTCAGTTTCCTAAGCGGAGTTGAACTAGATATGACCGTGTGTGTAGGAAGCACAGTTCTTTTGTTCTGAGCAAGCTCACTCTCTGGCCCTATAGGAATCACAGTAGAGTAGAAGAGTGCTCTTTTCTCAAAAGCAGATTGTGTTTCTTGTAAGGGGAGCTAGCATTTGTTTTCCCGTCCTATATGGAGTTGAATCCCATGCAGGTTCTGGTCCTATGTACAAGAGTTGTTTTCTGGTAAGGAAAGTCACTATTGCGCTCTCATTGCCATACACAGTGCAAATAGCACTCACGTCTGTGCCCAGCAAGTACAGTGTATCGGACTGAATAGGAGCTACTGTTCTTGTCAGTTTCCTAAGCAGAGTTGAACGAGATATGTCCCGCGTGTGTAGGAAGCACAGTTCTTTTGTTCTGAGCAAGCTCACTGTTTGGACCCCATAGGAAACACAGTAGAGTAGAAGAGTGCTCTTTTCTCAAAGCAGAGTGTGTTTCTTGTAGGGCGAGCTAGCGTTTGTTTCGCAGTCCTAAATGGAGTTGAATCACATAAAGTTTCTGGTCCTACAAGAAAGAGTTGTTTTCTGGTAAGAAGAGTCACTATTGCGCTGCCTTTGCCATACACAGGACAAATAACACTGGCGTGTTTTCCCAGCAAGTACAGTGTATTCGATGGAAGAGGATCTACCGTTCTTGTCAGGTTCCGAAGCAGACTTGAACTAGATATGGCCGTGTGTGTAGGAAGCACAGTTTTTTTGTTCTGAGCAAGCTCACTGTTCGGAACCCATAGGAAACACAGTAGAGTAGAAGAGTGCTCTTTTCTCAAAAGCAGAGTGTGTTTCTTGGAAGGCGAGCTAGCGTTTGTTTCCCAGTCCTAAATGGAGTTGAGTCACATGCAGTTTTTTGTCTGACGAGCAAGAGTTGTTTTCTGGTAAGACGAGTCACTATTGTGCTCCAATAGCCATACACAGTGCAAATAGCAGTCCCATCTGTTCCCAGGAAGTACAGTGTATCGGACTGAAGAGAAGCTACTGTTCTTGTCAGTTTCCTAAGCAGAGTTGAACGAGATATGGCCCGAGTGTAGGAAGCACAGTTCTTTTGTTCTGAGCAAGCTCACTGTTCTGGCCCTATAGGAAACACAGTAGAGTAGAAGAGTGCTCTTTTCTCTAATGCAGAGTGTGTTTCTTGTAAGGAGAGCTAGCGTTTGTTTCCCAGTCCTAAATGGAGTTAAATCACATGCAGTATCTGGTCCTACGAGCAAGAGTTGTTTTATGGTAAGAAGAGTCACTATTGCGCTGCCATTGCCATACACAGGACAAATAGCACTGTTGTCTCTTCCCAGGAGTACAGTGTATTGGACTGAAGAGGATCTACTGTTCTTGTCAGGTTCCTAAGCAGAATTGAACTAGATATGGCCGTGTGTGTAGGAAGCACAGTTCTTTTGTTCTGAGCAAGTTCACTGTTTGGACCTCTTAGGAAACACAATAGAGTAGAAGAGTGCTTTTTTCTCTAAATCAGAGTGTGTTTCTTGTAAGTCGAGATAGTGTTTGTTTCCCACTCCTAAATGGAGATGAATCACATGCAGTTTCTGGTCCTATGAGCAAGAGTTGTTTTCTGGTAAGGAAAGTAACTATTGAGCTCCCATTGACATACACAGCGCAAATAGCACTCGCATCTGTTCCCAGCAAATACAGTGTATCGGACTGAAGAGGAGCTACTGTTCTTGTCAGTTTCCTAAGCAGAGTTGAACTAGATATGGTCGGTGTGTGTAGGAAGCACAGTTCTTTTGTTCTGAGCAAGCTCACTGTTCGGACTTCATAGGAAACACAGTAGAGTCGAATTGTGCTCTTTTGTCAGAAGCAGAGTGTGTTTCTTGTAAGGCGAGCTAGCGTTTGTTTCCCAGTCCTAAATGGAGTTGAATCCCATGCAGTTTCTGTTCCTACGAGCAAGAGTTGTTTTCTGGTAAGGAAAGTAACTATTGAGCTCCCATTGCCATACACAGTGCAAATAGCACTCACGTCTGTTCCGAGCAAATACAGTGTATCGGACTGAAGTGGAGCTACTGTTCTTGTCAGTTTCCTAACCAGAGTTGAACTAGATATGGTCAGTGTGTGTAGGAAGCTCAGTTCTTTTGTTCTGAGCAAGCTCACTGTTCTGGCCCTATAGGAAACACAGTAGAGTAGAAGAGTGCTCTTTTCTCTAAAGCAGAGTGTGTTTCTTGTAAGGAGAGCTAGCGTTTGTTTCCCAGTCCTAAATGGAGTTGAATCACATGCAGTATCTGGTCCTACGAGCAAGAGTTGTTTTATGGTAAGAAGAGTCACTATTGCGCTGCCATTGCCATACACAGGACAAATAGCACTGTTGTCTCTTCCCAGGAGTACAGTGTATTGGACTGAAGAGGATCTACTGTTCTTGTCAGGTTCCTAATCAGAATTGAACTAGGTGTGGAGGTGTGTGTAGGAAGCACGTTTTTTTTGTTCTGAGCAAGCTCACTGTTCGGACCTCATAGGAAACACAGTAGAGTAGAAGAGTGCTCTATTCTCAAAAGCAGAGTGTGTTTCTTGTAAGGCGAGCTAGAGTTTGTTTCCTAGTCCTAAATGGAGTTGAATCACATGCAGTTTCTGGTCCTATGAGCAAGAGTTGTTTTATGGTAAGAAGAGTCACTATTGCGCTGCCATTTCCATACACAGGACAAATAGCACTGGCGTCTCTTCCCAGCAAGTACAGTGTATTGGACTGAAGAGGATCTACTGTTCTTGTCAGGTTCCTAAGCAGAGTTGAACTAGATATGGCCCATGTGTAGGAAGCACAGTTCTTTTGTTCTGAGCAAGCTCACAGTTTGGACCCCATAGGAAACTCAGTAGAGTAGAAGAGTGCTCTTTTCTCAAAAGCAAAGTGTGTTTCATGTAAGGCAAGCTAGCATTTTTTTCCCAGTGCTAAATGGAGTTGATTCCCATGCAGTTTCTGGTCCGATTAGCAAGAGTTGTTTTCTGGTAAGAAGAGTCAATATTGCGCTGCCATTGCCCTACACAGGACAAATAGCAATGGCGTCTGTTCCCAGCAGTACAGTGTATTGGACTGAAGAGGATCTACTGTTCTTGTCAGGCTACTAAGCAGAATTGAACTAGGTGTGGCGGTGTGTGTAGGAATCACGTTTTTTTTTTTGTTCTGAGCAAGCTCACTGTTCGGAACTCATAGGAAACACAGTAGAGTAGAATAGTGCTCTTTTCTCAAAAGCAGAGTGTGTTTCTTGTAAGGCGAGCTAGTGTTTGTTTCCCAGTCCTAAATGGAGTTGAATCACATACAGTTTCTGGTCCTACGAGCAAGAGTTGTTTTATGGTAAGAAGAGTCACTATTGCGCTGCCATTGCCATACACAGGACAAATAGCACTGTTGTCTGTTCCCAGCAGTACAGTGTATTGGACTGAAGAGGATCTACTGTTCTTGTCAGGTTACTAAGCAGAAATGAACTAGGTGTGGCGGTGTGTGTAAGAATCACGTTTTTTTTGTTCTGAGCAAGCTCACTGTTTGGACCTCATAGGAAACACAGTAGAGTAGAAGAGTGCTCTTTTCTCAAAAGCAGAGTGTGTTTCTTGTAAGGCGAGCTAGCGTTTGTTTCCTAGTCCTAAATGGAGTTCAATCACAGGCAGTTTCCGGTTCTATGAGCAAGAGTTGTTTTCTGGTAAGGAATGTTACTATTGTGCTCCCATTGCCATACACAGTGCAAATAGCACTCGCGTCTGTTTCCAGCAAGTACAGTGTATTGGACTGAAGAGGTTCTACTGTTCTTGTCAGGTTCCTAAGCAGAGTTGAACTAGATTTGGCCGTGTGTGTAGGAAGCTCAGTTCTTTTGTTCTGAGCAAGCTCACTGTTCTGGCTCTATAGGAAACACAGTAGAGTAGAAGAGTGCTCTTTTCTCAAAAGCAGATTGTGTTTCTTGTAAGGGGAGCTAGCGTTTGTTTCCCAGTCCTATATGGAGTTGAATCACATGCAATTTCTGGTCCTACGAGCAAGAGTTTTTTTTTGGTAAGGAAAGTCACTATTGCATTCCCATTGCCATACACAGTGCTAGTAGCCCTCGCGTCTGTTCCCAGCAAGTACAGTGTATCGGACTGAAGAGGATCTACTGTTCTTGTCAGGTTCCTAAGCAGACTTGAACTAGATGTGGCCGTGTTTGTAGGAAGCACAGTTTTTTTATTCTGAGCAAGCTCACTGTTCGGAACACATAGGAAACAGTAGAGTAGAAGAGTGCTCTTTTCTCAAAAGCAGAGTGTGTTTCTTGGAAGGCGAGCTAATGTTTGTTTCCCAGTCCTAAATGGAGTTGAGTCACATGCACTTTTTTGTCTTACGAGCAAGAGTTGTTTTCTGGTAAGACGAGTCACTATTGTGCTCCAATTGCCATACACAGTGCAAATAGCACTCGCGTCTGTTCCGAGCAAGTACAGTGTATTGGACTGAAGAGGAGCTACTGTTCTTGTCAGTTTCGTAAGCAGAGTTGAACTAGATATGGCCCGTGTGTGTAGGAAGCACAATTCATTTGTTCTGAGCAAGCTCACTGTTTGGACCCCATAGGAAACACAGTAGAGTAGAAGAGTGCTCTTTTCTCTAAAGCAGAGTGTGTTTCTTGTAAGGCAAGCTAGCGTTTGTTTCCCAGTCCTAAATGGAGTGGAATCACATGCAGTTTCTGGTCCTATGAGCAAGAGTTGTTTTCTGGTAAGACGAGTCACTATTGTGCTCCCATTGCCATACACAGTGCAAATAGCACATGCGTCTGTTCCCAGCAAGTACAGTGTCTCAGACTGAAGAGGAGCTAGTGTTCTTGTCAGTTTCCTAAGCAGAGTTGAACTAGATATGGCCCGTGTGTGTAGGAAGCACAGTTCTTATGTTCTGAGCAAGCTCACTGTTCTGGCCCTATAGGAAAAACAGTAGAGTAGAAGAGTGCACTTTTCTTAAAAGCAGAGTGTGTTTCTTGTAAGGCGAGCTAGCGTTTGTTTCCCAGTCCTAAATGGAGTTGAGTCACATGCAGTTTTTTGTCTTACGAGCAAGAGTTGTTTTCTGGTAAGAAGTGTCACTGTTGCGCTCCAAATGCCATATGCAGTGCAAATAGCACTCGCGTCTGTTCCCAGCAAGTACAGTGTATCGTACTGAATAGGAGCTACTGTTCTTGTCAGTTTCCTAAGCAGACTTGAACTAGATATGGCCGTGTGTGTAGGAAGCAGAGTTTTTTTGTTCTGAGCAAGCTCACTGTTCAGAACACATAGGAAACACAGTAGAGTAGAAGAGTGCTCTTTTCTCAAAAGCAGAGTGTGTTTTTGGAAGGCGAGCTAGCGTTTGTTTCCCAGTCATAAATGGAGTTGAGTCACATGCAGGTTTTTGTCCTACGAGCAAGAGTTGTTTTCTGGTAAGACGAGTTACTATTGTGCTCCAATTGCCATACACAGTGCAAATAGCACTCGCGTCTGTTCCCAGCAATTACAGTGTATTGGACTGAATAGGAGCTACTGTTCTTGTCAGTTTCCTAAGCAGAGTTGAACTAAATATGGCCGTGTGTGTAGGAAGCACAGTTCTTTTGTTCTGAGCAAGCTCACTGTTCTGGCCCTATAGGAAACACAGTAGAGTAGAAGAGTGCTCTTTTCTCAAAAGCAGATTGTGTTTCTTGTAAGGCGAGCCAGCGTTTGTTTCCCAGTCCTATATGAACTTAAATCACATGCAGTTTATAGTCCTGCAAGCAAGAATTGTTTTCTGGAAAGAAGAGTCACTATTGCGCTGCCATTGCCATACACAGGACAAATAACACTTGCGTCTTTTCCCAGCAAGTACATTGTATTGGATGGAAGAGGATCTACTGTTCTTGTCAGGTTCCTAAGCAGACTTGAACTAGATATGGCCGTGTGTGTAGGAAGCACAGTTTTTTTGTTCTGAGCAAGCTCACTCTTCGGAAACCATACGAAACACATTATAGTAGAAGAGTGCTCTTTTGTCAAAAGCAGAGTGTGTTTCTTGTAAGGAGAGCTAGAGTTTGTTTCCTAGTCCTAAATGGAGTTCAATCACAGGCAGTTTCCGGTCCTATGAGCAAGAGTTGTTTTCTGGTAAGGAAAGTTACTATTGTGCTCCCATTGCCATACACAGTGCAAATAGCACTCACGTCTGTTCCCAGGAAGTACAGTGTATTGGACTGAAGAGGAGATACTGTTCTTTTCAGGTTCCTAAGCAGAGTTGAACTAGATATGGCCCGTGTGTGTAGGAAGTACATTTCTTTTGTTCTTTGCAAGCTCACTGTTTGGACCCCATAGGAAACACAGTAGAGCAGAAGAGTGCTCTTTTCTCTAAAGCAGAGTGTGTTACTTGCAAGGCGAGCTAGCGTTTGTTTCGCAGTCATAAATGGAGTTGAATCCCATGCAGTTTCTGCTACTATGAGCAGGAGTTGTTTTCTGGTAAAAAGAGTCACTATTGCGCTGCCATTGCCATACACAGGACAAGTAGCACTGGCGTCTGTTCGCAGCAAGTACAGTATATTGGGCTAATGAGGATCTATTGTTCTTGTCAGGTTCCTAAGCAGACTTGAACTAGATATGGCCGTGTGTGTAGGAAGCACAGTTTTTTTGTTCTGAGCAAGCTCACTTTTTGGAATACACAGTAAACACAGTAGAGTAGACGAGTGCTCTTTTCTAAAAAGGAGAGTGTGTTTCTTGGACGTCGAGCTAGCATTTGTTTCCCAGTCCTAAATGGAGTTGAGTCTCATGCAGTTTCTGGTCCTACGAGCAAGAGTTGTTTTCTGGTAAGGAAAGTCACTATTGCGTTCCCATTGCCATACACAGTGCAAATAGCACTCGTGTCTGTTCCCAGCAAGTACATTGTATCGGACTGAAGTGGAGCTACTGTTCTTGTCAGTTTCCTAAGCAGAGTGGAACTAGTTATGGCCCGTGTGTAGGAAGCACAGCTCTTTTGTTCTGAGCAAGCTCACTGTTCTGGCCCTATAGGAAACACATTAGAGTAGAAGAGTGCTCTTTTCTCTAAAGCAGAGTGTGTTTCTTGTAAGGCGAGCTAGCGTTTGTTTCCCAGTCCTAAATGGAGTTGAATCACATGCAGTTTCTAGTCCTACGAGCAAGAGTTGTTTTATGGTAAGAAGAGTCACTTTTGCGCTGCCAATGCCATACACAGGACAAATAGCACTGTCGTCTGTTCCCAGCAAGTACAGTGTATTGGACTGAAGAGGATCTACCGTTCTTGTCAGGTTCCTAAGCAGAATTGAACTAGATATGGCCGTGTGTGTAGGAAGCACAGTTCTTTTGTTCTGAGCAAGTTCAGTTTTTGGACTCCATAAAAAACACAGTAGAGTAGAAGAGTGCTCTTTTCTCAAAAGCAGAGTGTGTTTCTAGTAAGGCGAGCTAGCGTTTTTTTCCCAGTCCTATATGGAGTTGAGTCACATGCAGTTTTTTGTCCTACGAGCAAGAGTTGTTTTCTGGTAAGACGAGTCACTATTGTGCTCTAATTGCCATACACAGTGCAAATAGCACTCGCGGCTCTTCCCCGCAAGTACAGTGTATTGGACTGAAAAGGAGCTACTGTTCTTGTCAGTTTCCTAAGCAGAGTTGAACTAGATATGGCCCTTGTGTGTAGGAAGCACAGTTCTTTTGTTCTGAGCAAGCTCACTGTTCGGACCCCATAGGAAACACAGTAGAGTAGAAGAGTGCTCTTTTCTCAAAAGCAGAGTGTGTTTCATGTAAGGCGAGCTAGCATTTGTTTCCCAGACCTAAATGGAGTTGAATCACATGCAGTTTCTGGTCCTATGAGCAAGAGTTGTTTTATGGTAAGGAAAGTCACTATTGTGCTCCCATTGCCCTACACAAGGCAAATAGCACTCGCGTCTTTTCCCAGCAAGTACAGTGTATTGGACTGAATAGGAGCTACTGTTCTTGTCAGTTTACTAAGCAGAGTTGAACTAGATATGGCCGTGTGTGTAGGAAGCACAGTTCTTTTGTTCTGAGCAAGCTCACTGTTCTGGCCCTATAGGAAACACAGTAGAGTAGAAGAGTGCTCTTTTCTCTAAAGCAGAGTGTGTTTCTTGTAAGGAGAGCTAGCGTTTGTTTCCCAGTCCTAAATGGAGTTGAATCACATGCAGTTTCTGGTCCTACGAGCAAGAGTTGTTTTATGGTAAGAAGAGTCACTGTTGCGCTCCAAATGCCATATACAGTGCAAATAGCACTCGTGTCTGTTCCCAGCAAATACAGTGTATCAGACTGAATAGGAGCTACTGTTCTTGTCAGTTTCCTAAGCAGACTTGAACTAGATATGGGCGTGTGCGTAGGAAGCACAGTTTTTTTGTTCTGAGCAAGCTCACTGTTCAGAACACATAGGAAACACAGTAGAGTAGAAGAGTGCTCTTTTCTCAAAAGCAGAGTGTGTTTCTTGGAATACGAGCTAGTGTTTGTTTCCCAGTACTAAATGGAGTTGAGTCACATGCAGTTTTTGGTCCTACGAGCAAGAGTTGTTTTCTGGTAAGAAGAGTCACTATTGCCCTCCAAATGCCATACACAGTGCAAATAGTACTCGCGTCTGTTCCCTTCAAGTACAGTGTATTGGACTGATTAGGAGCTACTGTTCTTGTCAGTTTCCTCAGCAGAGTTGAACTAGATATGGCCGTGTGTGTAGGAAGCACAGTTCTTTTGTTCTGAGCAAGCTCACTGTTCTGGCCCTATAGGAAACACAGTAGAGTAGAAGAGTGCTCTTTTCTCAAAAGCAGAGTGTGTTTCTTGTAAGGCGAGCTAGCGTTTGTTTCCCAGTCCTAAATGGAGTTGAATCACATGCAGTTTCTGGTCCTACGAACAAGAGTTGTTTTCTGGTAAGGAAAGTCACTATTTCGCTCCCATTGCCATACACAGTGCAAATAGCACATGCGTCTGTTCCCAGCAAGTACAGTGTATCGGATTGAAGACGATCAACTGTTCTTGTCAGGTTCCTAAGCAGACTTGAGCTAGATATGGCCGTGTTTGTTCGAAGCACAGTTTTTTTGTTATGAGCAAGCTCACTGTTCGGAACACATAGGAAACAGTAGAGTAGAAGAGTGCTCTTTTCTCAAAAGCAGAGTGTGTTTCTTGGAATACGAGCTAGTGTTTGTTTCCCAGTACTAAATGGAGTTGAGTCACATGCAGTTTTTGGTCCTACGAGCAAGAGTTGTTTTCTGGTAAGAAGAGTCACTATTGCCCTCCAAATGCCATACACAGTGCAAATAGTACTCGCGTCTGTTCCCTTCAAGTACAGTGTATTGGACTGATTAGGAGCTACTGTTCTTGTCAGTTTCCTCAGCAGAGTTGAACTAGATATGGCCGTGTGTGTAGGAAGCACAGTTTTTTGTTCTGAGCAAGCTCACTGTTCTGGCCCTATAGGAAACACAGTAGAGTAGAAGAGTGCTCTTTTCTCAAAAGCAGAGTGTGTTTCTTGTAAGGCGAGCTAGCGTTTGTTTCCCAGTCCTAAATGGAGTTGAATCACATGCAGTTTCTGGTCCTATGACCAAGAGTTGTTTTCTGTTAAGGAAAGTCACTATTGTGTTCCCATTGCCATACACAGTGCAAATAGCACTCACGTCTGTTCCCAGCAAGTACAGTGTATCGGACTGAAGAGGAGCTACTGTTCTTGTCAGTTTCCTAAGCAGAGTTGAACGAGATATGTCCCGCGTGTGTAGGAAGCACAGTTTTTTGTTCTGAGCAAGCTCACTGTTTGGACCCCATAGGAAACACAGTAGAGTAGAAGAGTGCTCTTTTCTCAAAAGCAGAGTGTGTTTCTTGTAAGGCGAGCTAGCGTTTGTTTCCCAGTCCTAAATGGAGTTGAATCACATGCAGTTTCTGGTCCACGAGCAAGAGTTGTTTTCTGGTAAGAAGAGTCACTATTGCGCTGCCATTGCCATACACAGGACAAATAGCACTGGCGTCTGTTCCCAGCAAGTACAGTGTATTGGACTGAAGAGGATATACTGTTCTTGTCAGGTTCCTAAGCAGACTTGAACTAGATATGGCCGTGTGTGTAGGAAGCACAGTTTTTTTGTTCTGAGCAAGCTCACTTTTCGGAACACATAGGAAACACAGTAGAGTAGAAGAGTGCTCTTTTCTCAAAAGCAGAGTGTGTTTCTTAAAAGTCGAGTTAGCGTTTGTTTCCCAGTACTAAATGGAGTTGAGTCACATGCAGTTTTTTGTCCTACGAGCAAGAGTTGTTTTCTGGTAAGACAAGTCATTATTGTGCTCCAATTGCCATACACAGTGCAAATAGCACTCGTGTCTGTTCCCAGCAAGTACAGTGTATTGGACTGGATAGGTGCTACTGTTCTTGACAATTTCCTAAGCAGAGTTGAACTAGATATGATCCGTGTTTGTAGGAAGCACAGTTCTTTTGTTCTTTGCAAGCTCACTGTTTGGACCCCATAGGAAACACAGTAGAGCAGAAGAGTGCTCTTTTCTCTAAAGCAGAGTGTGTTACTTGCAAGGCGAGCTAGCGTTTGTTTCGCAGTCATAAATGGAGTTGAATCCCATGCAGTTTCTGCTACTATGAGCAGGAGTTGTTTTCTGGTAAAAAGAGTCACTATTGCGCTGCCATTGCCATACACAGGACAAGTAGCACTGGCGTCTGTTCGCAGCAAGTACAGTATATTGGGCTAATGAGGATCTATTGTTCTTGTCAGGTTCCTAAGCAGACTTGAACTAGATATGGCCGTGTGTGTAGGAAGCACAGTTTTTTTGTTCTGAGCAAGCTCACTTTTTGGAATACACAGTAAACACAGTAGAGTAGACGAGTGCTCTTTTCTAAAAAGGAGAGTGTGTTTCTTGGACGTCGAGCTAGCATTTGTTTCCCAGTCCTAAATGGAGTTGAGTCTCATGCAGTTTCTGGTCCTACGAGCAAGAGTTGTTTTCTGGTAAGGAAAGTCACTATTGCGTTCCCATTGCCATACACAGTGCAAATAGCACTCGTGTCTGTTCCCAGCAAGTACATTGTATCGGACTGAAGTGGAGCTACTGTTCTTGTCAGTTTCCTAAGCAGAGTGGAACTAGTTATGGCCCGTGTGTAGGAAGCACAGCTCTTTTGTTCTGAGCAAGCTCACTGTTCTGGCCCTATAGGAAACACATTAGAGTAGAAGAGTGCTCTTTTCTCTAAAGCAGAGTGTGTTTCTTGTAAGGCGAGCTAGCGTTTGTTTCCCAGTCCTAAATGGAGTTGAATCACATGCAGTTTCTAGTCCTACGAGCAAGAGTTGTTTTATGGTAAGAAGAGTCACTTTTGCGCTGCCAATGCCATACACAGGACAAATAGCACTGTCGTCTGTTCCCAGCAAGTACAGTGTATTGGACTGAAGAGGATCTACCGTTCTTGTCAGGTTCCTAAGCAGAATTGAACTAGATATGGCCGTGTGTGTAGGAAGCACAGTTCTTTTGTTCTGAGCAAGTTCAGTTTTTGGACTCCATAAAAAACACAGTAGAGTAGAAGAGTGCTCTTTTCTCAAAAGCAGAGTGTGTTTCTAGTAAGGCGAGCTAGCGTTTTTTTCCCAGTCCTATATGGAGTTGAGTCACATGCAGTTTTTTGTCCTACGAGCAAGAGTTGTTTTCTGGTAAGACGAGTCACTATTGTGCTCTAATTGCCATACACAGTGCAAATAGCACTCGCGGCTCTTCCCCGCAAGTACAGTGTATTGGACTGAAAAGGAGCTACTGTTCTTGTCAGTTTCCTAAGCAGAGTTGAACTAGATATGGCCCTTGTGTGTAGGAAGCACAGTTCTTTTGTTCTGAGCAAGCTCACTGTTCGGACCCCATAGGAAACACAGTAGAGTAGAAGAGTGCTCTTTTCTCAAAAGCAGAGTGTGTTTCATGTAAGGCGAGCTAGCATTTGTTTCCCAGACCTAAATGGAGTTGAATCACATGCAGTTTCTGGTCCTATGAGCAAGAGTTGTTTTATGGTAAGGAAAGTCACTATTGTGCTCCCATTGCCCTACACAAGGCAAATAGCACTCGCGTCTTTTCCCAGCAAGTACAGTGTATTGGACTGAATAGGAGCTACTGTTCTTGTCAGTTTACTAAGCAGAGTTGAACTAGATATGGCCGTGTGTGTAGGAAGCACAGTTCTTTTGTTCTGAGCAAGCTCACTGTTCTGGCCCTATAGGAAACACAGTAGAGTAGAAGAGTGCTCTTTTCTCTAAAGCAGAGTGTGTTTCTTGTAAGGAGAGCTAGCGTTTGTTTCCCAGTCCTAAATGGAGTTGAATCACATGCAGTTTCTGGTCCTACGAGCAAGAGTTGTTTTATGGTAAGAAGAGTCACTGTTGCGCTCCAAATGCCATATACAGTGCAAATAGCACTCGTGTCTGTTCCCAGCAAATACAGTGTATCAGACTGAATAGGAGCTACTGTTCTTGTCAGTTTCCTAAGCAGACTTGAACTAGATATGGGCGTGTGCGTAGGAAGCACAGTTTTTTTGTTCTGAGCAAGCTCACTGTTCAGAACACATAGGAAACACAGTAGAGTAGAAGAGTGCTCTTTTCTCAAAAGCAGAGTGTGTTTCTTGGAATACGAGCTAGTGTTTGTTTCCCAGTACTAAATGGAGTTGAGTCACATGCAGTTTTTGGTCCTACGAGCAAGAGTTGTTTTCTGGTAAGAAGAGTCACTATTGCCCTCCAAATGCCATACACAGTGCAAATAGTACTCGCGTCTGTTCCCTTCAAGTACAGTGTATTGGACTGATTAGGAGCTACTGTTCTTGTCAGTTTCCTCAGCAGAGTTGAACTAGATATGGCCGTGTGTGTAGGAAGCACAGTTCTTTTGTTCTGAGCAAGCTCACTGTTCTGGCCCTATAGGAAACACAGTAGAGTAGAAGAGTGCTCTTTTCTCAAAAGCAGAGTGTGTTTCTTGTAAGGCGAGCTAGCGTTTGTTTCCCAGTCCTAAATGGAGTTGAATCACATGCAGTTTCTGGTCCTACAAACAAGAGTTGTTTTCTGGTAAGGAAAGTCACTATTTCGCTCCCATTGCCATACACAGTGCAAATAGCACATGCGTCTGTTCCCAGCAAGTACAGTGTATCGGATTGAAGACGATCAACTGTTCTTGTCAGGTTCCTAAGCAGACTTGAGCTAGATATGGCCGTGTTTGTTCGAAGCACAGTTTTTTTGTTATGAGCAAGCTCACTGTTCGGAACACATAGGAAACAGTAGAGTAGAAGAGTGCTCTTTTCTCAAAAGCAGAGTGTGTTTCTTGGAATACGAGCTAGTGTTTGTTTCCCAGTACTAAATGGAGTTGAGTCACATGCAGTTTTTGGTCCTACGAGCAAGAGTTGTTTTCTGGTAAGAAGAGTCACTATTGCCCTCCAAATGCCATACACAGTGCAAATAGTACTCGCGTCTGTTCCCTTCAAGTACAGTGTATTGGACTGATTAGGAGCTACTGTTCTTGTCAGTTTCCTCAGCAGAGTTGAACTAGATATGGCCGTGTGTGTAGGAAGCACAGTTTTTTGTTCTGAGCAAGCTCACTGTTCTGGCCCTATAGGAAACACAGTAGAGTAGAAGAGTGCTCTTTTCTCAAAAGCAGAGTGTGTTTCTTGTAAGGCGAGCTAGCGTTTGTTTCCCAGTCCTAAATGGAGTTGAATCACATGCAGTTTCTGGTCCTATGACCAAGAGTTGTTTTCTGTTAAGGAAAGTCACTATTGTGTTCCCATTGCCATACACAGTGCAAATAGCACTCACGTCTGTTCCCAGCAAGTACAGTGTATCGGACTGAAGAGGAGCTACTGTTCTTGTCAGTTTCCTAAGCAGAGTTGAACGAGATATGTCCCGCGTGTGTAGGAAGCACAGTTTTTTGTTCTGAGCAAGCTCACTGTTTGGACCCCATAGGAAACACAGTAGAGTAGAAGAGTGCTCTTTTCTCAAAAGCAGATTGTGTTTCTTGTAGGGTGAGCTAGCGTTTGTTTCCCAGTCCTAAATGGAGTTGAATCACATGCAGTTTCTGGTCCACGAGCAAGAGTTGTTTTCTGGTAAGAAGAGTCACTATTGCGCTGCCATTGCCATACACAGGACAAATAGCACTGGCGTCTGTTCCCAGCAAGTACAGTGTATTGGACTGAAGAGGATATACTGTTCTTGTCAGGTTCCTAAGCAGACTTGAACTAGATATGGCCGTGTGTGTAGGAAGCACAGTTTTTTTGTTCTGAGCAAGCTCACTTTTCGGAACACATAGGAAACACAGTAGAGTAGAAGAGTGCTCTTTTCTCAAAAGCAGAGTGTGTTTCTTAAAAGTCGAGTTAGCGTTTGTTTCCCAGTACTAAATGGAGTTGAGTCACATGCAGTTTTTTGTCCTACGAACAAGAGTTGTTTTCTGGTAAGACAAGTCATTATTGTGCTCCAATTGCCATACACAGTGCAAATAGCACTCGTGTCTGTTCCCAGCAAGTACAGTGTATTGGACTGGATAGGTGCTACTGTTCTTGACAATTTCCTAAGCAGAGTTGAACTAGATATGATCCGTGTTTGTAGGAAGCACAGTTCTTTTGTTCTTTGCAAGCTCACTGTTTGGACCCCATAGGAAACACAGTAGAGCAGAAGAGTGCTCTTTTCTCTAAAGCAGAGTGTGTTACTTGCAAGGCGAGCTAGCGTTTGTTTCGCAGTCATAAATGGAGTTGAATCCCATGCAGTTTCTGCTACTATGAGCAGGAGTTGTTTTCTGGTAAAAAGAGTCACTATTGCGCTGCCATTGCCATACACAGGACAAGTAGCACTGGCGTCTGTTCGCAGCAAGTACAGTATATTGGGCTAATGAGGATCTATTGTTCTTGTCAGGTTCCTAAGCAGACTTGAACTAGATATGGCCGTGTGTGTAGGAAGCACAGTTTTTTTGTTCTGAGCAAGCTCACTTTTTGGAATACACAGTAAACACAGTAGAGTAGACGAGTGCTCTTTTCTAAAAAGGAGAGTGTGTTTCTTGGACGTCGAGCTAGCATTTGTTTCCCAGTCCTAAATGGAGTTGAGTCTCATGCAGTTTCTGGTCCTACGAGCAAGAGTTGTTTTCTGGTAAGGAAAGTCACTATTGCGTTCCCATTGCCATACACAGTGCAAATAGCACTCGTGTCTGTTCCCAGCAAGTACATTGTATCGGACTGAAGTGGAGCTACTGTTCTTGTCAGTTTCCTAAGCAGAGTGGAACTAGTTATGGCCCGTGTGTAGGAAGCACAGCTCTTTTGTTCTGAGCAAGCTCACTGTTCTGGCCCTATAGGAAACACATTAGAGTAGAAGAGTGCTCTTTTCTCTAAAGCAGAGTGTGTTTCTTGTAAGGCGAGCTAGCGTTTGTTTCCCAGTCCTAAATGGAGTTGAATCACATGCAGTTTCTAGTCCTACGAGCAAGAGTTGTTTTATGGTAAGAAGAGTCACTTTTGCGCTGCCAATGCCATACACAGGACAAATAGCACTGTCGTCTGTTCCCAGCAAGTACAGTGTATTGGACTGAAGAGGATCTACCGTTCTTGTCAGGTTCCTAAGCAGAATTGAACTAGATATGGCCGTGTGTGTAGGAAGCACAGTTCTTTTGTTCTGAGCAAGTTCAGTTTTTGGACTCCATAAAAAACACAGTAGAGTAGAAGAGTGCTCTTTTCTCAAAAGCAGAGTGTGTTTCTAGTAAGGCGAGCTAGCGTTTTTTTCCCAGTCCTATATGGAGTTGAGTCACATGCAGTTTTTTGTCCTACGAGCAAGAGTTGTTTTCTGGTAAGACGAGTCACTATTGTGCTCTAATTGCCATACACAGTGCAAATAGCACTCGCGGCTCTTCCCCGCAAGTACAGTGTATTGGACTGAAAAGGAGCTACTGTTCTTGTCAGTTTCCTAAGCAGAGTTGAACTAGATATGGCCCTTGTGTGTAGGAAGCACAGTTCTTTTGTTCTGAGCAAGCTCACTGTTCGGACCCCATAGGAAACACAGTAGAGTAGAAGAGTGCTCTTTTCTCAAAAGCAGAGTGTGTTTCATGTAAGGCGAGCTAGCATTTGTTTCCCAGACCTAAATGGAGTTGAATCACATGCAGTTTCTGGTCCTATGAGCAAGAGTTGTTTTATGGTAAGGAAAGTCACTATTGTGCTCCCATTGCCCTACACAAGGCAAATAGCACTCGCGTCTTTTCCCAGCAAGTACAGTGTATTGGACTGAATAGGAGCTACTGTTCTTGTCAGTTTACTAAGCAGAGTTGAACTAGATATGGCCGTGTGTGTAGGAAGCACAGTTCTTTTGTTCTGAGCAAGCTCACTGTTCTGGCCCTATAGGAAACACAGTAGAGTAGAAGAGTGCTCTTTTCTCTAAAGCAGAGTGTGTTTCTTGTAAGGAGAGCTAGCGTTTGTTTCCCAGTCCTAAATGGAGTTGAATCACATGCAGTTTCTGGTCCTACGAGCAAGAGTTGTTTTATGGTAAGAAGAGTCACTGTTGCGCTCCAAATGCCATATACAGTGCAAATAGCACTCGTGTCTGTTCCCAGCAAATACAGTGTATCAGACTGAATAGGAGCTACTGTTCTTGTCAGTTTCCTAAGCAGACTTGAACTAGATATGGGCGTG